>NW_028278771.1:0-106192 GCF_059751315.1 Micrasema longulum
TGTTGTAAACTTAAATCAAAAAAGTCCAGATCTTGTCTTGAGTTAACAATACGACAAAGGCGGGTCATTAGAGAATTTAGGCCATAGTTTGTTCTATGCTGATCGATGAACAGTACTTCATTGTTTCTCAATCTACGAGTCGGAATATTGAATTTCACTTGTCCCAGTAATGATGGAACATCGATTATACCATTTAGTATACCGAACATATATATGGAGTCAATATTAGTTCTACGTTTATGTAGACTAGAAATATTTAACATTGACTCTATTTCAGCATAAGAATAATTATCTCTCTCTAATCTGAGCATCCACGCTATTTTTCGAAGCAAGCGATGTTGGACTGATTCAATGTGATTATTATCTTTGCATGATAATACTATAAGGTATTTTTTATTTTGTACAGCGTTTTGAGAAATTGAACGTAGTTATGCAGAAAGCAGCCAGTCCACAATTTTGAAAAAATGAGATATTGGTGTTATTGGGTGCAGTAAGGTCAATTCTATGTTCTGCTAAAAACAGCCTGACCGTTTTCAAACAAAAAACTGTATTAATCCCCTTCTGAAAATGATGCCGATCACAAAAACGGCATTTCTCAATTTGCATAAAACACCCACAGCACTAGCAAAATCTTAGGGTGCTTGAAAAATCATTAAAACTGGTCAAATACACAATTAGATTCTTGTTTTTAATATAAAAAAACTAATGTTGTCATTGTTTATCATTTGTCAGAGTCAAAAACATTTAAAATGTTGTGTAGATTTGATTAGTTACCCTTTTCACAAAAGTGCTATTATCTCAGTTTCACTTTTCTATGGCTGGCTGCTTTCTGCATAACTACGTTCAATTGAAAAAAGGAAAATTTCACATACTACGAATACCGATAAAAAATATATGAAATGGAATTAGAATAATTAATCGTATTTTTAAATTCAATATGGATATTAAAAGAAATTACAAAAAAATATGTCACTAGAAAAATGCGACATGTTTGGCATTGATAATTGTGACGTCAAAATTCGTGACGATGTTCTTTAAAAATTTAAACGGTTAGGAACAAAGTTGAAAATTAACATGGATTGTGACATATTTCATACTGACTGTTAGATAATTCAATTAGATGAATCTCACCCGCATAAATAAAGGTTTCAGTTCTTTAACTTCACAAACATCAGCAGATGAAAGAATTGAAAGAATATAGTTGTTCAAATATGGGCAGACTGGTGAATGTTACACAGTGTGTAAAGTGGCCACTTAAACCAGCCAATGACAGGTTATAAGCCCTGCAGATGCCTAGACTTCTATATTACCTTTTCTAAAATGTTCTTCATCTCTGTTGTAATTTGTTAAAATGTAAAAATATTTTTAAAAATTATATTGTTAAGTGTCCTCGACACGGGTAACCCCAATGAGGTTACATGATTTTATTATTAATAATGAAAAATGAAAATGATATATAATATAATGAAAAAAAAATTAATAAATATTTTTGTTTGACATCTTAGTTGAAACACCACCGGCACAGTGGCAGTACTTGAGAAGTATGTATATCGAATGAGAACAGGCGAATGAGTTTGAGTTGATTACGTTTGTTGGCGAGATGAGAGTGGGTGGGGCGTGGAGCGGTGGGGTAGGTGGGAAGGCGGGAAAGTGGAGGGGGAATAATATGAAATCATCTCCAGTCTCATCATCCATTTCCGCTCGCAGTAGCAGTCGTGACAGGACATAGCAGTGGGAGGACCAAGAAGTTTTGTCAATTATTGCAATTTCAAAAAAGTCATAAGCATGCTAATTTTTTCAACATACTAAATGCTATTGTTATTGTTAATTATAACAGTCAAATAAACGCACACAAAAGAATCTCACACATGCATCTGGGTGTTAGATTTATGAGCACTCTGACATTTCATGAACACATAGAGACAATCAGTGGTAATTCATTGAAGATGTTAGGATTTGTTTTGCGTACTGCCAGGGTTTTCGTAAATACCCGCGTACTGAGAACTCTTTACAACTCCTTGGTGCGAAGTAGGCTCGAGAGTGGCTCGATGGTTTGGGGGCCACATGAACTGAAGTACTCTCTTATAATAGAGAAAATCCAAAAGAAGTTTCTGAGATATCTCTACATGAGAGAGTGCGGGTATTATCCTTGGCTCTACCCGACCGAGTTTCTCCAGGGTATGCTTGGCTACAACAGTTTAGAGACTAGAAGGAATGTGTACTTGACTACACATTTTTATCGATTGTTGCGCGGTATGATCGATAATTTTGAGATTATGATGAGCATTGGTTTGTATGTTCTTGATAATTACCTAAGACGGCGTCAGCATAGATTGTTTTATATTCCGATATTCAGGACCAACCTGCCTATGGTTATGCCTGTTGGAAGGGCTACCGTTATGCTGAACAACATCGCTCTGGATATTGATCTGTTCCATGTATCCGAAGGGGTTTTCCGGAGCAAGAGTCTCCTACTACTTTGACATGAGTCTCTTTCGTGTATTTTTTTTTTCTTTCTTTTTTATAATATGTACGTATTGAATATATGTTTGTAATGTATATTTTATATTTAAAACAAATGAATTGAATTGAATTGAATGAATTGGATTAAATATGTACATCAATTTCCGATCACACACATACACCTTCAATCGCACACGATATTTTTTATTGAATATCGATAAACAGTGATTTGTTGGCCTTGTGGTGTAGTGGTTAGCATGTTCGTCCACCATGCAAGAGGTCTCGGGTTTGATTCCCGACATGACTGACATGAAATATTTATTTAAAAAATATTTTTACGGTAGAATTTTTCATAGTCCCTCCTGGACTGGCGCTGGCGCCTGAAGCGTGAGACTTACTATGTCTTCTTGTAACAAAAATGATTAAAATACGCTGCATTTGGTGTATTGATGCAGTGCCCTATGCACCATCAGGTCTGGATTTAATTATGTACTTTATTTATTTAATTTTTGTCATCATCACTAAGGTTTTCTTGGTATATACGTAACACTGATAATAAAGTTTTTATTATGTAATAGAATATACTTGACACTGGGGCACTTGCTACTCCGGGTGCCAGGTCTACCAACAGAGAAGCGCAACACGTCACCAGTGACTGAAAAACTAAATTCAGACTAGAGAGCTACTCAGCATTGACTCTGGTCGTCTTTACAACGTTATTAATTACTCATAACATTTAATGTAAATTAATTTTAATTATCACGGTTGGCTTCAACCAGTATTGTAAGGAATTCATTTTGATGTATTTTATTTAGTTATGGTCACTTAAGTTGAAAAGAAAACGCCTTAAAAAATATTTTTATTTAATACCTTGTAACAAAATTTTCGAAAAGTCGAAATACAACATAATTATTTTTTTACACCAAACAAATTCTGATAACAAAGTTATTATTTTATAATACATGTAAAACACTGACAGCATTTTTTTTACCAATAAAGTTATGATTAACTTTATAATAATTTATCATGAAACGTTGTGCAGTAAATGCCGATTCAATTAACATTCCCTTCACTGTGATGTGTAGTTAGTAAACATTGCACCTAATAACTTTAATATCTACACAAATATTAAAAAATGGACATCCCTTCATTATAAATTTCCGTAACAGTTAAAATAATTTATTATTTGATAATAAATAATTATTGGATACAGAAAAAGCATAAAATATCAGAAATCAGAGATAAATCGGCAATACAACCAAAGTAACATGGTGTATGAAGTAAAAGAGTGCCGAATATACGACTGTCTCACACACTCTTTACGTCTCGCATCGTTGCTATTTGTATATTCACGAGCGAGAGATAATTTTACGTGTCACGCAGGTCAATAACTAAGAGCCAGTATACTACTTTGCCGGATGCCAATAGTTCTCTGAGCTTAGTTAAAGCTGGTTCTTTTGCTCGCGGTGAGAACGCTAGCTAATGTTATTTTCATGTTTTTAGCAATTAGATTTAGAATAATATCACTTTCGACGACAACTATAATTAATTGAAGTGATTGCCTGTGAACATTCCATTTTTCCTATTCAATATCTCTCAAGTTTGCGCATTGTGAAATGACTACACAACACCGAAACGGATTTATTTATTTATTTTGACGGCTTACGCCTTTGACAAAGTATAAAATAATATTGAAAAACCATTATAATAAAACAAAACACCCGAACACAGTATAAAAAATATAGATATATGAAATAAAATCAGCAGAAAATAAGGAAATAATAAAGAAAAATTAAAAATGGAATTATAACATAGGTATGCAGCAAATTAACAATAAAAAAAGGGTTTAAATAAAAAAGTGTTGAAGTAACAGAGGCAATGTATCATAGCATAAACAGTAAAACAAATATAACACTTAGTACATTTTTATAATTTAGAAAAGAAGTGATTATAAAGTAATGATTTTAATTGATGTAAAGATAAATTAAATATATATATATAAGTTTCCATGTTTGTTTGCTAACATGTGGAACTGTGGAATAGGTGAGTATTTGTATAGTTTTAACTGTGCAAAAAACAGCCAAAGAAGTATTTTGTCTCGTCCCACGCTGTCTCACATAAAAATTAACACAATTTAGAAGTTTGGGACTGTCAAGAACATTATTTAATAACTTGAAAAGCAGCACTAAATCTGAAATTCCCCTTCTATCACTAATACATATTAATTTTAACTGATTCATTAAACATTTATAGTTAAGCTCTTCATTTGGAATGTTTTATTTGAAATTTATAAATCTTAAAAATTGTGTTGGACCTTCTCCATACTGTTCATATGGGTAACATAATGAGGACACCAAACTGAGGACCCATATTCTAACTGGCTTCTTGCTAGGGTCATGTATAATATTTTTAATGCATCAACAGACTTAAACTCTCTTGTTGTTTTGATAACAAAGCCTTAGCCAAGTATGGATATTTGTTATTTTTTACTTGGGTGTTTTCACTACCATCATTATTATAGATATTAATTTTCCACATCGTGCTTCGGGCAACATTAGTAGTACGTATTTTTAAAATTAATTTTAACTAGCAAATAATTTTAGCAGATGCTATTGCGATTGTAATTTTATCAATTCATTGTGCTAATGCCAATTGTTCCATCACTGACACTAGTATGTAGGTACCAAGCAGGGTAGTGGCAGTAAGCAGCCCCATTTCGCCCCTAACAGATCTAACACGGTAAAAAAATTACACCCCTGTGACATAAAATGATAACCATCAGTCAACGAGATCGATAAAAATGTAATTTAAAAAAAAGTTTAAAGTATAATATTAAAATTGAACAAAATATTTTTTATAGAGTTTATATTTAAAGCACTAACTTTGTGGTTATTCATTATAATAAAATAAATAAAACAACTTTGTTTTTAACCACCAATTAGTTACGTTAACCTTGACAAAAAAGCTCGTTTGCTTTGAAACCAGTCAGTGAAAAATAAAAATTAGTGGTTGAAAACAAAGTTGTTTTATTTATTTTATTAAAATATTTTTTCTTTTTGAATTCACGCTAAATGATCATATTTTTAGCATAGGTTGTCTGAGTTTGTTGTTTAGTTTAGACTGTTAGTTGATTAATCTGCAGATAATGTTTTTTGTGTTTTTATTTAAACAAATATCCTCAAACACACAGTAAATAAAAAATAAGTATAGAATGAGTGTGTACGTTTTACGTTTACATGTGAGGGTGTTTTAGAGATGGTTAAAAAAAATTAAAAGTTATTTTAAAACCGTTTTTCTATAGACAGTTGCAACAGTATCGCAAAAATATATTAAACTGTTATTATTAATTCACAAATTAAACTAGCGAAACTGTTTCTCCAAAATAATAGTTTAGAGCGGTGTGGACAAAGCCGTGGCTACCCCTTTCCTCTAAGAAAATAGCCATTTTGGGGTGGGGTGTGGTCTCAGATCTCCTGAAATCTGAGACTCCCCCCCAGGATGGCAGCCTTTTATCCCTTGCATGAGCTTTTTATATTTTATAAAACTGCCAGATCTCGGAAGATCTGAGTTTGTGAATTAATAATATCCTGGTTAGTTTTTCGGTGCAGAAATAGTTTAATTTATTTTTGTGAAACTGTTTTAGCAGCTGGTTGTACCAGATATTTTTACACCCTGTTCTAAAACGTTATTTTTTAAACGGTTTCACGCTTATGGCTTATGACCTGTCATTTGTTGAATCCAGTCCTTGTCTATAAAATTTGGATAAACTCAAAATATTGTTGATAAATCCACCTGATTCATTAAGAAGTATAGAAATGGAAAAAAAGAACATTTTCAGGCGTTGCCTAGTATGTGGGTGAAATAATTCAATTAGATGAATCTCACCCGCATAAATTAAGGTTTCAGATCTTTAACTTCACAAACATCAACAGATGAAAAAGTTGAAGAATATAGATGTTCAAATATGGGCAGATTGGTGAATGTTACACAGTATGTAAAGTGGCCACTTAAACCAGCCAACGAAAGATCATATGCCCTGTAGATGCCTAGACTTCTATATTACCTTCTCTAAAGAGTTTTTCATCTCTGCTCTGTTGTAATATATTAATCATTGTAAGAATACTTTAATAGAGCAGAGTATATAAACAAGTTTAAATATCGTCAAAAACTTCAAAGACAATATTCGTGTGTGGATAGTGTGATGCTCTGTGTTAATCTAACGAGTAATTTTCTTAATAGGTATGATAGTAAACAACTTAATATTTTAACTTAATAATTCAAATTGTTAAAAAACATTGCCAAACGTTGCAGACCCCTGGATTATAACAGAGTCAAAAGTTTCAAAGCGCAAGATGGAGATTCATCTCCTAATATAATATTTAGTCCACGAGGGGCGGTTGCAGGGGGAGGAGGGGCAGAGAAGAGAGGGGGCACATTGTGAGTGGCGCGCTCTGCCGGGCCTAATGAAAATTATGCATTAGTTTCAAAAAGGAAAAAGGAAAAAAGGAAAAAAGAAGGGTTCTCTTTTATTCTATGGCGATAAACATATGCAAGTACCTACACACGTATTAATGTTGTTTGAGTGTTTACAGTACGGCGTGGCGTGGTGCTCTATACTGTTCAATTTCATATGGGCTTTGGTGTATTGTTAGGGGCACATGTGTTTTGTGCCCTAATGCGTTTTATTTAAAGTACAATCACTGAAATTAACAAATAAGGCTATGATAACTTATTTATTTATTTGTTCATTCAAAATTACACTCGTTCAAATATAAATGAACTTATCAAGGCTTTTTAGGCTGTGCCCGTGTCAAGCCATAATAATTAACAATAAAAAATACATCGTAAAATTAAATAGATTAAATTATGTTGACGTGTGATGCAATAGAATAACAATCCAGAAAAACAGGGTATAAGTAATAAATAATAAAATTCCAAAGAAAATTATGTAAAAAAGATAATCAGATATAAATATTAAAATATAAATTATAAACATTTAGATTTATACATAATGAAATATACCAAATAAATACTATCATTGAAATCAAAAAAAAATTAATAAACATATATTTATACACCCATGGACAAAAAAAAGTTCGCACTTGTAATAAAATTCTTAATTTTAAATAATAAATTTTCTCAATTGCTTGGATTTTTGATTCTTATATATTATCATTACTTCTAATTTCCCACGAAGGAATAATGGTTTTGTGCTCCATTTGTGTTGCATCTATGCACGCTTAAATTAAACGGAAATCATACATTTTCGGGAAATTTTTAAATATTTTTTATGCGAAATTAGAATCTGCTAGTGTTAGATAATTTCTTTGAAACATACATATTTGTGACTTGTTCCAAATTTCAGAGTAAATCGATAATTTAAAAAAAAGAAAAAAATCATCGGTGATCCAGCAATACCCTATTAATTAAATTTTTGGCAGGGGATTTTAACTCTCTCTTCCCAGTGATGGGAATCTTGTACACATTGCATCTAATAATTTCTACATAAATATAATAAATTATGCAATAAGATTTTTGGTATTCCTACGTTATGCTTTTACGTACTGTTTCAAATATTTTTTTATTTATCAATGTCAGTTTTTTTAGATTTAAACAATCACTAAGACAGAAGTAGTAATTATTATTTATTTGTCCAATATTCAATTTTTTTAGTTATAGTTTATTAAAATTGTCCTGTATGTATTTATTATGTATTATAAGTAAGAAAAATAATGTAAGGAAACTATTATATTTATATAAACACAGAATTGAAATAATAATTGAGATATGGTTTCTAAAAATTCACTCCATACTATAGTAAGAAATAAGAGTAATAAAAAATATGCTAAATAAGAGTTAGTTTTAAATTAAATAATACAAAAATACAAAAAAAAATTAAGATACATAAAAAGCAAGTAAAAGCATGGAAGAAAAGCATATTTGTCGATTTTTGCTAATTCCACGGTTCCACATGTTAGCAAACAAACATGGAAACTTAGGCTTATTTAATTTATCTTTATACCAATTAAAATCATTACTTTTTAATCACTTATTTTCTAAATTATAAAAATGTACTAAGTGTTATATTTGTTTTACTGTTTATGCTTTGATACATCGCATCTGTTACTTCAATACATTATATATTTAACCCCTTTATTTATTGTGAATTTGCTGCATACCTATGTTATAGTTCCTTTTTTAATTTTTCTTTATTATTTCCTTATTTTATTTCATATATCTATATTTTTTATACTCTGTTCAGGTGTTTTGTTTTATTAAAATTGTTTTTCAATATTATTTTATACTTTGTCAAAGGCGTAAGCTGTCGAAATAAATAAATATCAGTGGATAGAAGAGGAGAAAAAAATCATGCATGTTTTTTTGGGTGATCCCGTGTACCTACGTTAGATTCGTTCTGACGTTTCGGCTACTATTGCAGGAGCCATCTAAAGGATAAACCGTATGTTTTATAGAAAAAATATTTGTTTATGTACTAGCAGTTTGTACCGTGTCGCAGTCGGCAGTAGGTACATTCCTTGTCATTTTTATTGTGTTTAGTGCCGGGAACCGTGTTGAGTTTAATTTTAGCCCATCGCGTCGTCTTTGTTTATTTTATTTGGGTGTTGGTGTATTTCAATTGCATCCCTTATTATTCGTGCACTGTAATTTCTAAGTTTTTGTAAAAATTTTGGTTCGATAGATACTAAGTTTGACAATTTCAACACCAAGGGTTGGCAACACTACTTCCTTTTGATGGGAAATAACGGCACAAATCATCATCATCATTATTCCCTTTCCGCACCTGTTGGTGCATAGGGCACTGCATTGATACACCGATCGCAGCGTAACTTGATCATTTTTTGTTGTATGAAGGTAAGATGACCAGTCTTATGCTTCAGGTGCCAGTCCAGGGACTATGAAATATTCAAGTGTATAAACACTAGAATGTCATGTCAACTATTTCAGAAATCGAACCCGAAACCTTTTGCATGGTAGATTAACGTGCTGACCACTACACCACTATGCAGACAAAGAAAGTAGTACAGTTAATTTGATTAAAACCGCGATATATGAAATTGAAATTTTTAAAAGAGTAACTCGTCTATTGACAAAAAAACATTGCTTTTTTGTATGAGTGAAATCTATAGGAAGACTCACGGTCTTTTAAACGGTTTCGGGTATGTGGAGGAATGTACTCTCACCTCTTTGTACATACAAATTCTGAAAGTTGTGATTTTTAGTTTTTTATCGATTTATTTCAAGTGGGTCTATTTTTTACTTTTTTGACAATTATGTAGAATTTTGACATTTTGAGTTTATATTTAAACACATTTTATCACTTTTATAAAAATCTCCCCACCCAATAAAAACAAAAAAAAATCAGCATATTTATAGTTTAAACTTCTTAAAAACCATATACAGTCTGAACCGGCAATCGAACCAGGAGCCTTCCTCCATGAGTGAAACAGGCGTTTTTACAAATTAATCGCGACACAATTAAAAAAAAAATGTATATGTATTATAAGACGCATTTACTTATCAAAAGTATTCTCAGAACACCCTGAAATAATTCCTGAAATTCTGAATTTCAGTTGTGCCGTTTGTACCGTAAATTCGCGCCGAAATTATATAACATTTTTCAGTCGCGGCGATTCAACATTTTTATTTTGCTTGTAAAATAGATTGAAGCGCTTTTCTTTTGTTCAATGTAGGAGATGAAAAATTGAGTGAATACAACCTGCCCACCCCTCTCGATACCGGCAGTACCCGCCCATCCCCCCTACCTGAGCAGCCTACGGAGGAGGCGTGGGGAAGCCAGATTATATTGAAATCAATTGTTATTTTATCAACATTGAAAAGAAAAATATTTCATCTTCTTTGTGTTCAAAATTTAAATGTATTTCTATAACGTATTTTTATTAATGTATTTTTTAGTACGAAAGATGAAAATATTTTCGCTCCAAAAACGTAAGGTTTAAAGACGCACAGTGTTTCGTTTCATACGAGCTAGACGCTAGAAATTGTCCTTTGAACTCTTAAACGATGACGTCATGGAGACATTTCCAAAAAATGAGGATGTTTTTTTAAAAAAATATTGGTTGATAGACTACTAAAGTAAGCCAAAATTAAAAAAAAAAAAAAATAAGGGCCATTATTTTTAAAGTTTTGTATTTCTTGTAAGGGTAAATAATTCCATCTCCAACAGCATTAATGTATCTCTAGGTGTATCTCCAGGGTGCTCTTTAATCTCTTTAATCTGTTCATCAATGATATAAAAAATGATTTCCTTACTTCATCAATTTGGCTGTTTGCTGATGACACTAAAATTCTCAAACAGATTGATAGCCCTTCCGATTGTTCACAATTACAATCTGACTTATTGTCTTTTAGCACCTGGTGCTCATCCAATAATCTACATCTCAATTTAAGTAAGTGCAAGGTTATGAGATTTTTTCGTCTGGAAAATCCAATCATATAAGACTACTCACTAAACGATAAAATTTTATCATCTGTGTCTAGTATACGAGATTTAGGTATTATACTTGACACTAAACTTTCTTTTACAATTCATATTGAACATGTTATCAATAAATCCCTAAAACTTCTTGGATTTATTAACAGAAGCACAGTTGACTTCCAAAATATTAATGCCCTTAAAACTCTCTTCTGTTCCCTAGTTCTCCCGCACCTAGAGTATTCCTCTGTTATCTGGTCTCCATATTATTATGTTCACATCAAGAATATTGAATCAGTTCAACATCGATTTTTGAGAAAGATAGGCTGGGGGTTGGGCCTTTCCAGAGACCTAAATACGTATAATGAGTTAGAAACTACCTTGAATATATCTTCTCTTCAAGACCGTCAAAAAAAATCCGACCTTATGGCCCTATTTAAAATTCTCAACTCACTCTTTGATGCGCCTGAACTACTGAGCTCAATAAAATTAAATATCCCAACTGGAAACGTCAAACAAACTTACTCTTTCATACCGATTACCATATAACTAACTATGGTTTTCATTCCCCTATGCCCAGAATTCTTAGGTCTGCCAACAAACATACCAGTCTCAAGACTCAATTTCTTTGATAACAAGTTGTCTTCTTTCAAACGATCACTGAATCAAATTCAATTATAAACACTTCTCTCCCGCTTCCACTCCAACAAAGTCTACTATAAACCATTGAGTCTTTCTACTTTTTTTTATAATAACTGTCTATGTATAAATGTGTCCATAAAAATACCCATTGGGCGTATATATAAATAAATGAATGAAATAAATTTCTGAAATCACTCATGAACGTCTCGAGTTTTCTTCTCGGTCAATTCTGCCGATTGGTCCATTGACCTGTAAACCAGAATTATTTCACAACTCTCTCATAATTGGTTGATTCAAATGAACAAGTGACGTCATTCAAAGTAGGTTGTTTTTGTACATAAAAACGGTTGACTCTGCATTCTGTCAGTATAACCTCGATATGTACTATTTTTTTATCACATTTAATTTAAATTATGCTACGTGTTTCTATTAAAAAATATACAGTTATTTGGTAATTTTATGGTCCAATTTTTTTTTTAACTTTTCGACAGTATTATTCAAAAACTTTCAAATACGAATTGAATTTTTTTGTGTTTATAAAACAATTTATGTTTAATTGAATTAATTTTAGATTTTTTGTCGCAACTCATTGTATTATATTTTTACTGTTATTTTTCACACACTAAAAACGCGACTTCCAGAAGAAAGGTGAAAAGAATAAATTCAAACTAAAAGAATCCAATGCTCTTGAAACACGCATTTTACGAAGATTTAAATTTTTTGAGAATTAGATATATTCTTTTAATAAACTATCGTATAATTCTTAAGAAAATAGGTAAACAGATTGAACATATTTTTTTATTGTGACCGGATGAAATATATCGCATGAGTGGGTTTCAAGACCTTTTAAAGTTTTTAGCGTCTAGCTTGTATGAAACGAAACACTGTGCGACGTGCAGGTTTACCATTTCACAGATTTAAAATATATCGGATAGTACATTCGTATAGTACCTAAAATATATCGTATTGTACATTCGTATAGTACCTAAAATATATCGTATAGTACATTCGTATAGCACCTAAAATATATCGTATCGTACATTCGTATAGTACCTAAAATATATCGTATAGTACATTCGTATAGTACTTAAAATATATCGTATAGCTTATTGTAGGAGGCTAAACTAGCAGTTTACAATGGAGTTCTAGTGCCAACTCTAATGTATAGGAGCGAAGTATGGAATTGGAAAAATGATGATGAAAGTAGGTTAAATGCTGTCGAAATGCAATCCCTCAGAATAATGAATGGTAAAACGATATATGATGAGTGAACAAATGTCAAAATCCTTGAAATGTGCAAGGCTGAGACATGCATTATCGACAGAATCAAGAAAGGGGTGCTGCATTGCTTTGGACCTATAGAGCGAATGGACAGCGAAAGAGCGGCTAAAGGGATCTACGATGCGAATGTTGATGGATCCAGAAAACGAGGAAGACCGAGAAAGACATGGTACGATCAAGTCCATAAAATACTCGAAGTGGACATGTCAAGAGTAGGAATAATCGGAGTGCGTGCATGAGAAGATGTATGAATGTAGAGGAAGCGAGGTCTGTATGCAAAGATAGAGTGATATGGCGTTCTATACTCTCTGTCTACCCCAACGGGGAAACGGCGTGATGGTTTATTTGTTTGTTCTTTGTATAGTACTTCGAAAAATATTAATCAAAATTTAATCACTAAAACAGACTAGATATTTTCTCGAGGTGGTTATTTTTTTGTTCTAGTTTTAATATACTTTTTTAGTTTGTCATACCATGAAACGCTAGAATTTTAAATAAATAAATATTACAATTGACAGACAATTTGTGAATTTATTAATTATAATTTATGCAGTGATATAAATTGACCAGATAATATTATTATTATTATATGATAAAATGACGTGTTCGCCACATCCGGCATCCCTTTACTACGCAATTCTTTCGTAAATCGTCCATATATTGAGGAAGATGAAGCCTTTTCACGAAATTTTCGACCGATTAAACTTGTGAGGGGCGGAAGTAAATTGGGTACAACTTTAAGAGCTTTCAAAGATACCTATTGAGTCATATAAAAGATAACTTTATCTGGAGCCCCTTTCAATCAAAACTTTCTGATTCTAATTGATTGATTGATCGTTGGAGAGAGATTCAGCGAATCAACCAGTAGATTATTAACATATTACAGCAGAGATGGAGAACATTTTACTGACGGGATTATAAAAGTCTAGGCTTCTAAGGCCTATGACCTGCCATTGGCTGGTTTAAGCTAATGTCATACGACACTCACTGTGCTTTCAGTTTGCAGATGATACTGCAATTGTTGCTATTAGAGACACACAAATAGACGATCAGCAAAAACTGCAATCATTTAAGATGGTCACATGATTATAGCCTAACAATAAATACAAAAAAAAAACAAAAGCGTTATACATTACGTCCCCATATAATAGACCAAAAGAAGATTTATTAATATATGCACACACTCACGAATGTTTTCATAAAAATCTACAGGACTGCAAATGCACAAAAATAGATCCTGTATCAAAATATAAGTATTTAGGTATTCTTATAGATTCCATTTTTAATTGGGAAGAACAAGTAAAAACAGTTTGCAATAAGCTAAGAGTTTGCCTACTTAACATGTACCACTTAAAACCATATATACCGATACTTGGGGCTAGTTGACCCAATAATTCAATATTGATTAAGAATATGGGGACTAAGTTTTAAATTTTATACCAACAGAGTCTTGAACCTACAGGTACAAATTTTAAAAACTATCTTACCTGTAAAAATAAACATTGAGGCAAAAGACAACAATAAAATATTATTTGACTATGTTACGTTTTGCCAATTAACAAACAGTGTCAGTATTAGATAGTGACAGATCATTTCCTCGATTGCAGTTTTAAATCCAAAGTAACCCACCAGATCGTGACCCGACAAGTATCGGCACAGCAGCTGACAGTGCCACGACAGAAGAACTACTATAGAGATAGAACAATGGGGAGTGTAGGACTAAAACTGTATAATTTAATACTAGCTGAACATCGTGAGGAAAAAAACCTAAATATATTTTAAAAAATAGTCAAAAACTTATTAAAAACAGCAAGTGAAACTTAAGTGTGCACATAAATATATTTTTTTCTTCATTTATTACTAAACTATGAACTTACCTTTCATAAATTTTTAAAAAATGTAATGTAACCCGCAGACAAGTTTCGGCTTTGCGGGAGCAAAAATACAATTACGTATGTTACTTATATGTTAAAATAAATAAAACTTTTAAAAAATAAAAAATGTAGCCACTTTACACACTGCATAACATTCCCCATTTTGCCTATATTTGAGCATCTATTTTCCTTCAATTCATCCATCTGTTGATGTTTGTGAAGTTAAAGAGCTGAAACCTTTATTGATATGGGTGAGATTCATCTAATTGAATTATTTCACCCGCATACTAGGTAACGCCTGAAAACATTTTTCAATTTATATACTTTTTCTTGGACCAGGTGAATTCATCAACAAGAACTTGTAGAAATTTTTGTAGACAAGAACTGGATTCAACCCCCTAAGGAGCTGTTAATATTAACATATTACAACTGAGATGCAGAATATTTAAAAGAAGGGATATTGAAGTCTAGGAATCTACAGGGCTTATGACCTGTCATTTGTTGAATTTAGTCCTTGTCTACAAAAATTTGGACAAACTCAAAACATTATTCTGTAGATTATTAATTAATAACAAATTTACATATAAACCATATGTATTTATTTGTTGTGTTCATTCATTCATCTTGCAGAGCCTTTGATTATTTTGATTAAAGGATCAATAACTCAGGTAATTATTCTCAGAGAATTATTTATGCTGATGACAACACTATTTTGACTATGATCGAAATAAAATTGGGTTTCAGAAGAAAATGAATAGTAATGTTTGTCTGTCCGAGTGATACTGTCCCGAATGGAGTTTTTAAAAAAAAAATAACTCAAAGTTTTTCAAATTGCAAAGATAAAAAAAAACCCTGAATTCCCGTTTTAGGGACCATTAATTACTTGTTTATTGATTTGGTGTTTATTTTGTAGAACTCCATATTTAAACTTATAATTAGAAATCAAACACTGATTTGAGTCTACTGAACACTTTATTTTATTTTTACAAATATAAACATATAAAAATAAAAATAAAAAGTTCGTGACAATTGTTTCGCCTTATTAGGGCATTTTCAAACGAATGTGAAGATTATTTGGATTGAATGTCCTTATATAGTTATATAATTCAAGGTACTTAAGTAGAAAATATGTCACAAGTAGAAAATATGAATAACAATTGTCACGAAGTTTTTATTTTTATTTTTATATGTTCATATTTGTAAAAATAAAATAAAGTGTTCAGTAGACTCAAATCAGTGTTTGATTTCTAATTATAAGTATAAACCATTAATTACGATACAATAGTAACTGTTGAAGAGTGGACGAGGTGTGTAGAATACCTCGTCCTAGGAGGAGGAAAATTTAGTAAGTGAACTGTTTTGTTAGACAGGAAGCTTGCGCAACTCCACTAACCTGCTGATGATGAGGCTGGAACCTGGCTGGTGAATCTGGCGGTCGCAAGATGCTGGCACAGCTTGTATGGAGCAGGCGGTCTAAATGGACGCTGGCACAGCTCACTTAATGCAAGATCTTGATTAAAAAAACGCACTTCACTCGTAGAATGTTATTTGCGTACTGATAACATAATGTTTTTTCCGGCACTCACACGTGGAATTATTGTTACATGGAGTGCGCTAAGAAATGGGAAGGGCGGGTAGGTAGATATGGATTTGGTTGAGAATTGGTCCGAATAGTAACTATAAACGCGTATCCGCCCATCAAAAATATCGTCAGTCAAATAATGATCAGAATTTGATACGAACATCAAATGTTAAGGATCTGGGCGTTAGATTTGTGAGCACCTTGACATTTCATGAGCACATAGAGACAATCAGTGGTAATACATTAAAGATGTTAGGATTCGTTCTGCGTACTGCCAGGGTTTTTTAAAATACCCGCGTACTGAGAACTCTTTACAACTCCTTGGGGCGAAGTAGACTCGAGAGTGACTCGATGATTTGAGGACCACGTGAACTGAAGTACTCTCTCATGATAGAGAAAATCCAAAAGAAGTTTCTTAGATATCTCTACATGAGAGAGAACGAGTATTATCCTTAGCTCTACCCGACCGGGTTTCTCCAGGGTATGCTTGACTACAACAGTTTAGAGACTAGAAGGAATGTGTATTTGACTACACATTTTTATCGATTGTTGCGCGGTATTGTCGATAATCCTGAGATTATGATGAGCATTGGTTTGTATGTTCTTGATAATTACCTAAGACAGCGTTAGCAAAGTTTTTTTTTTATATTCCGATATACAGGACCAACCTGCCGATGGTTATGCCTGTTGGAAGAGCTACAAGGGTTGGAATTCATAGAAATACACCACCGTGTGCGGATAAGGAGATGATGATGATGATGATTCTCTTCTTTTGATCTGTGGAATAAAAAGAAAAAAAATAAATACGTCTCTTACATCATTTTTTGTTTCTTCATTTCGCGGGAGAAATTTTCTCTTTTTTAGACAGCCGGACGAAAAGGACATGAACGGGGACATTTATAATTTGAAAAATGACGTAGGGAACATCACATCTTAAAATACCGAATAGTGAAAACTAGTCCAGTCTGACAATGTCGTGAGAGCGATGAAACCGGTTATAAAGCTCTCAAACCAAATGGATTACATTATCAATCATTCATTTAAAAATGTGTTATATAAATTTCAATAAACTTCCACCTAGAAATTTCACGGGCTTATAAGAATATTTTACATTTAGTTGTTTCATAATAAAAAACACACAAAGGGTTAGGGAAGAGAAGGGGGTATTCAATTGGTTTTAAAACATCTAAAAACTTGGGGTGGCTGGGCCCATTTAATTCCATCATCCCCAAACTACAGCGGCGCTGCAAATACATTGATGTCATTTGCTAATTTCATAGCGGGTTGTAGAAGGGTGGAATTGGGCTAAATGGAGACTATTTGATCACGCTTAAATAACTAGTTGATACGAGATAGAACCCATTAGTGGTGTAAACAGATTTGCAAGGGTGATAATATTCACTTGGTGCGTTTAATAAAACTCTATTTGATCATTTGATGTCTAAGTATTCAGTCATTTTTGTACTGTTTGAATGTTTATTTTATTTTATTTTTATTTTTATTTTATTAGGGAAATCAACAGTTCTACATACATATTTTTAGTAAACAAACAGATATAGTGTATAAACTCAGAACCAATAACAGATTTCCACATAGTATACAAAGTTAGTAAAGAATATATATATTACATATCAAATAAATACATACAATTTATACATTTAAAAATGTTATTTTCAAGTACTCAATAATCAAAGATTTTTTAAATATTAATTTTAAGAACATTAAGTTACTGTAAATTGGGCGGGATAAGGACAAAAATGCTTGAAGAGAGGATAAGGAGGGGGGGGGGGAGATGTACATATTTATTATTATAATGTTTACTAAGTTACATAACACATTTTTAGTTTAAATTATTAAGATTATTTGAACCCTTGTGTTGATTTAAGTCTTGAAAAACCTAATAAAACAATTTTTTTTAATATTTTAAGCACTTTCTGTTTATTCTTTTATTTTTATTCATAAATTTAAAACAACTTTGTTTTTAAGCACTTTTTTTTTCTCTCGACTTTTCTTCTATTTTTGATTTTTTCTAGCTTTAAAGCAGGTTTTAAAACCTGTCAATAGAAAAAAAGGTGGTTGAAAACAAAGTTGTTTTATGTATATGTATTTTTTTTTTGCACCACAACAGGCCAGGAGGCCCGATTACAGTGGTGAATTACATCACAGAACACCCAGGCTTGAGAAAAATCACTTAATTTTTTTGTGTTCTCACCGGGAATCGAACCCGGAACCTTCCATGTGTGAGTCAAGCGTCTTGACCACTACACCACGGAGGCCGCCAATATATTCTTTTTTAAGATAAGTCTATTGCATTTGAAAAAGCTGAGTAGAAGACTAATCTAGCAGTGTACGTTATTACAATACTCTTAACACGAAATATTAGAAAATTAATACGTCAATTCCTGTGGTATATTTATACTTTTTATTGGTGTCCTTTAAGGGAATTATGTGTCAGTGCGTGTCGGTGAATCAAGTAATCATACAATTTCCGCTTATGTAAGCACGCAGATTCGAATTATTTACATGAAAATTTGTTGTAATTTGCGCACATAAAGCGAAATTTATTACAGATTTGAATTGACTGTAACTGTCAATTTTTAATGATCAATGAAATATTTGCAGCATCTATTTAGTTGTATTACACTGTAATTGGAATAAATAACAATATTTTTTTATTTAAATTAGTTGCAAATGGTATATGAAAAAAAAACATTAATAATCATTAATATTCAAATATATTACATGAAAATAACAATGTTATATGACTCCAAGGCTCCACGTTCTTGAGAACAAACATATCGAGCCATGATAATCAAAACATCGTTGCCAACAAAAACATTATTTTCCCGGATAATATTTTTTCTTCTTTATTATAGAATAAACTCTTAGAATCGAATTTTGTGACGAATATTTAATTTAATTAGAATTAGATTAATATAGTAATCGAATTGATTGAATACGGTCGTTGATTCGAATGATCGGAAAGTCTTTCGAAAGCCTGCTTGCTTTACAGGTTGGTATGAGTCAAGTTTTTGTGTTAATCGGTTTTTTATAATTTTTCTGAGAGGCTTAACCACGCTTATGGCATTATTACCAATTACGCTTAGGACTATTTTATAAGATACTAGGTTCTAGACATCTGTCCTGGACGTCCGCTGACAAAATGGCGGTTGTTTTCTTGAAATAAATATGAACTTAAAATAATTTCTAAAGTATAATGGATAAAAAACACAACATACCAAAATATGTTTACACACATATATTTAACTCTAATATATTTTTTGTATCCGAAGGAGAAAAAATCAGGTCAAAAACGTTTAACTCGTGTAAAAAAATATTACTTTTTATTTCATTTGATTATGTTTAGTTTCTGTATGTTAATTAATTTTCGTTTCTTTCATTACTTCTTATAATATATGTTCGTACTTTTTTTAAAGCGAAGATGCTTTTAAATGTTATCTTTCCATTAATAAACAGCTGTTATTTTTAATCAATTGGTTTTTTTTTCATGTGTGTATCTTTTGATATATATTTTCGTTTTTTAGTACAAATTTTTGACCAACTCTTCTTTTGATCCGTCTGTTTTTTGGTTGGCTGGAAGATATTGCTTTAAGCAATACGTCTGTTAAACTACTTTTTCTTTGTACTTGAAGATTTAAAATAAATATTATAATTTTCTCTTTTCTTGTCTTTTAAAAACGATAAGTCTTTTCTTTAACTCAATCTTTATTATAACTCAAAATTATTTAATTAAGGTATACACTAATTTAACATGTTTCATGAAAAATGGTGGAGTTATATAATAGGGAAATATCACATACTACGAATACCGATAAAAATATATGAAATGGATTTAGAATTGTTTTTTCAAAATCAATATGGATATTGTGGAGAAATGTTTTCATACATAAATATAAAAAATAAATTTAATAAGAATACGTCGCTAGAAAAACGAGAGGTCTTTGGCCTTGGTTGTTTTGACGTCAAGATTCGTGATTATGTTCTTAACCAAATTCAATGGCCAGGAACAAATAAACATTAATCGTGTGGCCAGTAGAATGACAGTTTTTTTGCGGAAATTCAAAATTACAAATTTAAAAACTCGTTTTATTCTGCTAATAATTACTCTTTTTTTTTTTTACTGGACAGTATTTAATAGACCTTTATTACTTTAAAAAGTTACAATTCCCTATATGTGAAACAATGATACCAATGCTTATTTACAAATTGTATGTATCCTTTTTGATCTTCCAAATAAAATAATTAATAATTTAAATTATTTTTTAATTTCCAAAAAGTGAAGAAACTGGTACCCAAAACAAGAGAACAGACCAAGCAATCAATTTAATTATCAATTTGAATATTGTATTTCAGAAAAATCTCGCGAGCTTTTGTTTGACAAATGAATGAGACTTGATTCGTTGTACGAATATTAAAATATTACGAGTGAATTATTTCTGTTTGGTTAGGGTAGATGATGAAGTAGAGTAGCGAACAGGGGTGGGGGGGGGGGGTGTGGAGATAGATTCATATTTCTATGTAATTATCCAACAATACAATCCCAGTGTTGACTTCTGATTATTCGAATAAGCAACGGGGAATTTCAATGCGCGGCCTTTTATTGTTGTGTTTTCAATAGATTTAATCAATTTGGATATTTACAATTATTAGTTTTCAGGATCACAAAAACGGTGCAGCTTTAATTAATTATATCAGGCATTCTCGGATGCATAGTAATACTCCTCTTGTTTCATTTTATTAAAGGCAACATTCATATCTATGGTAAATTTCCACTTATTTATTTATTTGACACTTTATATACATATACAATATACTCGTATATAAGAGCGGGCATATTGCCTTAAGGCAATTTCTTCCTACGTACCCAAACCGGTCAGTTTGAGAAAATTTTAAGTACATGGACATATTGAATCTTACAATTTTTTACAAAAATAAAAAAAAAGATTAACAAAATAAAAATATATAAAAACAAATTAACACTTTACTATGAAGAGAGGAGAGGGGATGAGAAGGAAAGAAAGGGGATAAAGGAACAATTTAAATATTTAGATGGTGACATTTTAATCTTGACTTAAATGTAAATAAAGAAGGGGCATCTCTAACATTAGTGGGTAGATTATTCCACAGTTGAGCGGCTACTACTGCGAAAGAGGAGGCAAGAAAATTAGAGCGATGACAGGGTATTAAAAGGGTTCTCTCGTTACTAGAACGAAGAGATAGATAGATAGATTATCTATATAGATATAAAAAATGTATCGCCGTTATTATACCCGTATGCAGAGACAAAACTTAAGGTGAGTAAAGTACATTCTAATCTCATACGCAAAGAAAAATCCAAAGGTGAAAACAATAGAATGTACTTACCTCACCTTAAGGTTTGTCTCTGCATACGGGTATTGGTCTCGCAAAAGTCGAAAATGGCTTGACAGATTTACGTGCGGTTTTTTGCATTTTTTTTAAATTACGTCCTCAACGTTTATAAATAATAACATCTTTGATGTGTTGAGTGGAAAAAAAGTTAGAAATAAATATGTGTTTTTCATCGATTTTCCAGGGTTGCATTCAACTAAAAAGCATATTTAAAAAAATTCGGAGAATGTTGTTTTTTTTTTGTATATTAAGTAAAGTTTGTATTTTAACGATTACAAACAACAATTATTTTTAATGGATACATGAACTCGCTCATCACATACGCCGCACCGTCGTGTATTCAATTGCAGCCGATTTTTTAAAATAAATCTTGTTACGACCTTTTAAAATATTATGATGTCATGTTAAGTATGGAAAAAAATAATATTTTTTTTAAAAATCTTGAATTGATTTTGTACAATGAAACCTACAGCATTGTTTTTTTTCTAGTCGACTATTTTTCTTGGAACATATGCCCTGCGTAAAAATAGATTCCATTGCATATACCTAAAAAAATAAATATATTTTTTAAATTTTATTAACCTTCGTCAGTAGTTAAAGCCGGAAAACCTGGCCCCATGACTACGTTAACTCGTATAATTCATTAGCCATTAGCTATTTGTATTTTTTTAGTTAGCGTTTCCGCCATCCAGCGGCGGGATGAATGGACCAACCCCCACCCTCGCCCCGCCACCGCCCCACCCCGCCACACCACTATGGAACGCTCTCTACTTCATTAATTAAGCGCCACTTTTGTGGCGAGGCACCGCGTTGATGGATGATCCTCAAAATTAGTTTAAAAAGTAAAATTATAAAACAAAAAATTATATTGTTGTAAGACGTCACTCTTCTTTATGTCCACAATATTTTTTTATTTTTTATTGTACGATCGATGACATACGCAAGTGCCAAATAATTTTACCTGAAAGTTTAGTGCGACGAATAATGAAGCAAGTCAG
Organism: Micrasema longulum; assembly: GCF_059751315.1. Lineage (NCBI taxonomy): Eukaryota > Metazoa > Arthropoda > Insecta > Trichoptera > Brachycentridae > Micrasema > Micrasema longulum. The sequence continues at coordinate 22,687 of NW_028278771.1, forward strand.
CGTTTTCTATTGAATTCAATTCATTGCATACAAACACGAGATCAACGTCCTATAGTACATTTCATCGTCTACAATGAAGATATGAAGAACAAAGGAACGTAACCTATAAATAAACCGCAGGGCGCAGTCAACGCCCAGTCAATTTTTTTTCATTTCATTTTTTTTTTTCATTTATTTTGCACCACTACAGGCCAGTAGGCCTAATTACAGTGGTGAATTACATCACAGAACACCCAGGCTTGAGAAAAAATCATTTTAATTTTTGTGTTCTCACCGGAAATCCAACCCGGAACCTTCCGTGCGTGAGTCAAGCGTCTTGACCACTACACCACGGAGGCCGCCACATCAGTCACTCAGTTCCAGCATGCAGTTCAAGGGCAGTTATTTCAAATTCTCATCGCGCGACACAATTCATTATTTATCACCGTGTAATAAATACGCATTAAACAGCAACCTCGTGTCTTCTGTCAATCTCTAACTGGAGTAGGAGCTCTATCAACCCTCAGCAACCAAAATTCTACATAGTAATTAATGCGAAACTTGAATATAAATACATAATTTTTTTTTTTAAATATAAATTTGGACCCCTGTATTTAGTATCCTTACGTGTCATGTACAAGGTTAAGGTACTAGGAAAAAATCGTTTTTGTTTGTCTTGGAAATGGGATGTTCGATCATTGATTTTGGTTTATTACCTTTATGAGTTCAATCACCATTGTTGCCAAGTTCAAGAACAATGGGGCGTGATAACTACTTTTAACTACAGTGTGGATATTTGTTAGAGATATTCCATCTTTCCTGCATTCAATGGGCACTGAAATAACAGATGTTCGATACTCTGTGAAGAAATATCATCGCATGGACAATAGTCATCATTCCTTAATTTAAACCTATATAGATAACTTCTCATAGCTCCGTGTCCGGTAAAAATTTGTGTCGTTTCGAAAGTACTTTGGTGATGATGACGGAAGTTTGCTGCATCAGCCAGCGTTGGGAAAAACATTTTAGTGATTTTACCTGTAGAAGAAGCGCGGTAATGATCCTCCCAACGCTGCTGCATATCTTGTTTTTTTTTATAAATAGATTTAATATAAATATTAAATCTATATATAAAAAAAAAATTGTTGTAATGTTGTCAATTTTTTTTTTTTGAATAATCAAAAAAACGAATTAGAACAGTGATCTAGCATTGTCTAGTTTAAATGGCCGTTTTGCACATTTTTTTTTCTTATAGAATCTCCCGCAAACGTCACTTTATTCAAACTAACTTACTTAATTCAAATTAAAAATATCATACCGAAAAACCATATTTAATTTCCAAGATTCTGAATATTCTAAAATTTTATAATAGTTTTTTTTTAACAGCTTGTGTTAAATGAAACTTTTGTATTTAAAACACTGTGAGCCATTCAGCGTTCTGCAGCTATGAAAAATACACCACATCACCCAGACCAATCGAGAAAAAATATTTCTTCAATTTTTTTTCTTGCAACTGGCGAAAATCGGACCCGTGACTCTAGTTTCTCAGTTAGCTGTCCAACCAACTGCATCACGGTGCTTACAATGTAAAACCAACTTTTGTATCAATATTTTTTGACAGTTTTTCCAGGAATCGAACACAAAAACTTAAGTTTTGACTTTCACTCAAAAAAATTATCTTTTGTTGCCTCGATGTATTCAATGGCCTCGATGAACATATTGAATTCTCCGAAACGAAAGCCATTTTGAGGAGAAGAGTACAAGTTTGGATTTTGACTTACGGAAGAGACTATTGCTGGAGACAGCTGCGAGACATTGCATATATTTATATACTATTAAGCGTGTGGTCCAGATGTTTAATAAAATTTATATTTACGTAATAATGTCGAACTCAATATAAGGCTTTTGGCTTCATAGAGTTAAGGATACGTTTTGTTTTTTTTTTTGTAATATGTATCTTTATATGAATAAAAAAATTAGTATCTCCTTACTTTTTTAGTATCTTAATCTGAGACCAGCCATAGAGTCAAAACGCTCGTCCTGGATTCTGGTTCTATTAATCGTATTTTTTATCCGTCCGGACACCGAGTAAAATACTTATTCTATCTAGTGTAAACGAAGGGTGGGTTTGACGCCTTCCCCCCCCCCTTATATACTTATATTCGTACGTTGTCGACCTAAGTAGTACTTGGAATTTTGCTTTACCCACCCTATTTATTCATTTTCTCATTACAAGGACATCTTTTACTGTTTCAATATGCAAATTGTGAACAAATAAAATTAGCCAATCAATGCTGCGCTTCCTTCCTCACCCACGTCTGATATATTGAATCTGCTCTTGTGGCTAGAGCAGACAAGCCGCTTTTGTTTACGGCGGATCTGTTTATTAGCACTTTTAATTAATTAACCGCTCACTAGCATAGCTTAGTATAGCTCGCTACGGCAAGGCTTAGCACAGCTCAGCTCGGGACAGCACGGAAACTAGGCAGCACAAAAGAGCATACAAACTCTTTCATGTTGTTTCAATAAATCGTCGTATTTTGCAGCAAACAATTTTATAATATTGGAAATTTAATCCCACAGGATAGCGATGAGAATTTATAAAAGAGATCTTTGAGCTAATAAATGTGTAAGTGTATCTTACATTTTCATTCATTATACTACGTCATAATTTTTTCCGGGCGGATAAGGAGTACAGTTATGTACGTGATATTGAACCAGAATCTTGGACGAGTGTTTTTGACTCGATGGCTACTCTCAGGCAAAAATTCTGAACAGGGAATCGAGTAGAGAACTACGCCTGGTAGTACTGGACTGTGTATTATTGAACATGTAATAAATACACGTTGAAGCATCTATATAGTTTTCTTGTGTCATCTCTAACTGGTATAAGAGCTCCCCGCATCTACACGTAAAAAAAATACCTTACAAAGTACGCAATAGAACAAAATATTTTTTGTGTGGTATGGAAAATAGTGTATTTTTTCTGTTGTTGTTTTAATAAAAAATGCACGCGAAGTGAAATCAATAAACCAATAGAAAAGCTTTAAAAATTAAAGGAAATTTTTATTTTCAATTTAAGTTTTTAAGTAATTTTAGAAAGGGCAGTTCTTTTCTGTTCATAGCTTTATAAAATTAATTTCTAGCATCTCAAATAAACATAACGACGATCATCTTTTGAAATAACTGACAGCATCTGGACTAAAGTTTCACTGTCCCGAAACAAGATTTTAATTAACGGTTGCTTTAAGGGGCGTAGTGAAAAATATGTTTTATACATATACATTATTTTTTCAGCTATGCTTAGAACAAAAGAAGCAAGATTGAGATTTTACGCATTACCTATGCGTTTCGATTCATAAAATTAATCAATGTAATAATATGCAATAAGGAGATTCAGTGATTTAAAAAAAAAAGCATCGGTTAATAGACTACAATATTTGAGTTTGTCCAAATGTTCATAGACAAAAGACTGAATTTCCCCCCCTCGGGAGTCATTAAGATTAACAAATAAAAATACGGTTTTGTATTTTTTTATATCTTACAATTGCGATATCATTTACTTCTTTTTTGCTTCTTTTTAAAATTATTACATAGTATTTGAAAACATAAATTATATGTACTTTTTTTTCGCTCCTTATATTTAAGTTAGTAGTAATTATTATTATACAACTATGTAGTGTTATCATATGTTTTGATGTAAGGGATCTTTACCGATTAGCCATATTTATTGGCTTGGTGAGTCCTGTAATTTTTTAAAAATTTAAACAATTTTTTTTTTTTTAAAAAGTAATATTGTATGTTAATAATAAAAAAAATAAAAAATAACAGGGATGGAGAATACCTTTAATAAGGGAATATGGGAGTCTAGGCATTAACAGAGCTTATGTCCTGTCATTAGCGGGTTTAAGTGGCCGCTTTACACACTGTGTAACATTCACCATTTCTCCTATGTGTGAACATCCATATTTCTTAAATTCTTCCATTTGTTGATTTAAGTGAAGTTAAACAGCTGAAACCTTTATTGTTGTGAAGAGATCCATATGACTGAATTATTTCACATACTAGGCAACGCAACGCAATTGAAAACAATTTTTCAATTTTTAAACTTCTTCTTGGACCGGTTGTTTTCATTACAATATTTGAGTTTGTACAAATGTTCGTAGACAAAAGGTGATTTTTTTATTTCCCATCAAGCAACATTACACTACGACCTCAAGAATGCACGCGGCGAAAGTAGGGCATAGTGGGGGAATTATTGGACACAGTCCGATGTATTCAAATATGATTCTACGCTTCTTCTGAACTATTCTTAATCCTATGAATTTTGATTATTTTTTTCATACATTTTTATACATTTTTTCATTTTCATTTCATACATTTACCTCACAATTTAATGCCCTCGTTTTACCGCGCGCAAGATAACGTTTTTTAAATTAAATTTCCCATTGCACAGAACTTCCTCATTAGATAAACATTTGGATTTGGGCTCTCCTTTCTGATCGGACCGTTTTGAGTGGGGGATGAGTAGCTTAGGAAAGGGTAATGAATCCACTTTGCAACATATTCAACCCGTTCGATGAGTAGTTTTAAGTAATTAAATTGGCGCATGAAATGGCTGAAATGGGCAAACCAGACGTGAATAGAATATAGCGATCTAGAACATCTAACTAAGTTAATAGATTGGTCCATACAGATAACGAGAGGTTTTACAGTGTTTATAAAACTTCAAATTGATTACCCACCTATTTTTCGTCGGCGGAATTTTAAATCATGTAAGAAACAAAGTCTTAACACTTTGAGTATCGGCCGAATACACATAGAATTTACCATGTGCCCGGCCCATTTTTGTGAAATTTCATGCTTTGTGAAGGGTTTCTTAAAAGTGTCATAATTATGAAAAGAATGGGTTAAATCAATTAAAACTTCAAATATTTATTTTAAACAATTTAATAGGTCATTTTTGTATAATAATTTTGCCAACATTAGTCTTTATAGAGTCACATTGCAATGTTCGCACATATACAGGGTCTCACTCTTTTTTTTGTACTTTGTATCTTGGGGCCGTGTAAACACGTGATTATAATAACCACACGTTGTGTCCCGGTCCCGTGTTTTCACGTGGTTCACCAGCAGCAAAAAAATACTAATAAAATTCACCAGATGTCAATAAAATGCACTTTTTTAGACAGCTCGTAAACCAAGTGAAAACTGGAGACCGGGACACAACGCGTGGTTATATAATAACACGGCTCCTGGATCAGAGTGTTAATAAAATTCAGATTCAGAGAGGTTGATGCATGCCGTGGTTGGAAATTCTTACTGGATGTTGAAAATTAAATATTTTAAAAAAATAATAAAAAAAATACAAAAAGACAATCATGAAGTTACGCATATATTAATTAAATTTTGTATATTTTATGTTTGTTTGTATGTATGTGTATGCGCATGGATATATGTATCTACATGTACACTTTGTCAAAGGCGTAAGCTGTCGAAATAAATAAATAAATTTAGTATGTATGTGTGTTTGTATGTATATGTATATATATGTGTATTTATCAATATTTGTATGCTCGTCAGTTTATATTTTATTTTTCTGTTCTTTCTTTTAATTTGTAAATAATTGTCATGTATTAAAATGTAATTGCCTAGCTTGAAACGGGGTATGTACCCTTGTTAGCTGGGCAAAGAGTACAAAAAAAGTACGTAATATTATATTATGTACAAATAAATAAATAAAGATAAATGGCATTTGAAACACTTACTTTGTTATTTTCCACGTTGAATAACTTAACTGTTACATATTAAGTTAGCTTTGGTAAAATGTAAAAATGTTTATTGTTAACTTCTAAAAAAAAAAAATTATAGCACAATTATTCATTTTCACGTCTCGACTTGTTCAAAATTCCATATTTATTCGGGACTCTTCAGTTCTAAAATCAAAACATTTATAAATCCTTAGAGTATATACATTCATATAAATGTACAAACTACATAATTAAAATGGATACCTTAATTTGTTGCAACAGAGAGGGAAAACATTTTTGAGAAGGGAATATGGAAGTCTAGGCATTTACAGCTCCGAGGGAGGAAATCCAGCCTGTCTGCCAACATTTGGATATACTCAAAACATTATTGAAAATTTATACGTATCTGAAAATATCATTCAGATAAGTTATTAATTAATAATACATGGTGTAGCAAAGTCAAGATCATGTATCTAAAACTTATTTTAACTCTTTCATAATTCAATTTAAAAATTAATTTTGATAATAAAAAGCACAATGATTAATATAATAATTCAGTGAACAGATTGATACATTATTTTACATATAATTAAATAAATAATTTTGTCAGAGATGGAGAATATTTTAGAGAAAGAGTTATGGAAATTCAGGCATTTAAAGGGCTTATGACCTGTCATATACTGGTTTAAGTAGCCACTTAAAAAAAATAAAAAAAATACCCAAATATTTTAATTATGGTGGCCATTTTCAACAAGTTGTAAATAACTTACTATTAGAAAACAAGAACCGAGTCGTGGTAGAGCGGCCAGAAAAAGGTGCGAACTACGGGCTTTTGATATGTGAATCTATGATACTAACCACTGGACTTCAACCTGATTTTATTAGATTCGATTTTTAGACCAATAACTTATTTATAATGCGTAAACGTGGTTGTTAAATCTCACTTCAATAGACATAATAATGTACACTATTCAGCGTTACGTATGTACCTACCTACAGAAGAGATATTCCAGTTTTCCCGCCTCTTTGTTTAAATTTAGAACAAAACCTCCCATACAATCTGAAGAATGGTTTTTAGCCAATGGCAATGGATAAAACAGATCGCGTCTTTATTCGCATTCAAATAACGAATAATACCGAATCCAGGGATAAAATGGCGGCACCCAGTGGTGGAAGAGCGAATTATACGGTTTTATTTACATGTCCAATGTCTTAATCCCGAAGTTACATTGGTTTTACCGAAGCTACCTAATAGGATCTTTTCACGTAATTTTTTTAATTTTTATTTTATTTATTTATCAACATTTTTAAGTATTAAATTTACATTTTCTATACTGGCAACTCATATAAGACTGTAAATATCTCGTTCCTACCCAAACGCTTCCTATTTCAAATTCTTTTGCTTCTACCGTCCCGTGTGCAAGTCACATGTAAAAAGTTGTCTCTCATAAATTTTTACCATATCCTGCGTCAGCATATTTCATACAAAGTGAAGATGAGTGTTATATAAACAGCCTAAATTATACAATTCATCATCATCTACACGATACCGGTATCCGTGCTATGGCAATAGTGAAGTGCTCCATATAATAAACAATCCTAAGAATTTAAAAGTGAGTAACAATTTTTATACAGTCCACTAAATTATAATACCCGCTGTTTTCAGTGTACAATGCCAGAAAAAATTGAGCTGACCAAACAAACATCAAGATACATTCTTCAGTTATAACATTTCAATTTTAAACAACTAAAATCCCACCAAACCACCTTTTGTGGCTTATTGGAAGAAATATACAGGTGTTCATTAAACCCTGTCACATCTGAAACCACGATGATCAGCATGACCGAGAAGACATATTGGCACATTAAAATATTTTTTTAGAACGAATAAAATTGTTTAAAAAAACATGAAAAAAAGCAAATGGTTGCTTACTTCTGCAAGGGAGAAACGAGGAGGGGGGAGAGGGGATTCTGATACTGCACCGCGCTCCCCTCACTTCTTCCCTGCAGAAGTAAGAAACTATTTTTTTTTTTAAATATTTTACTTTTTTAAATTTTCTTTGTTGTAAATATTTTTTTACATATGCTTATATCGGGGGCTTAGGGTCATAAGGGCGAAACTACAAAAAATGCTGTTTTGTGTTAAGTACTAATCTGATATCCAAACAAAATATCCTGTTAGTGACAAAAAGATGAAACTCATCCGATAAGTAGTTACCTAGATAAATTTGTGTGAAACTACAGATGAAGCGTTTTGTTTAAAGTCAGAAGAATAAAACACCTTTTACATCATTTTGTTAATTTACTAATGTAAGCGCAAGTTAGGGTCATATAGACGAAAGCGTACTTTCATATTTTTGTCTCTAAAACATTTTATACTCTATTAACTGTATTTTTTATTTTCTTTATTTGTTACCCTTAAAAGACAGTATTATTTTTTGAAAACTGTTTTATCATTTATCTCAAAACTGTGTCTTTGTAGTTTCGCCCTTATGACCCTTAACCCCCGATATGTCGTCTTGCCCATGCTGATCATCGTGGTTTCGGATGTGACAGGGTTTAAAGAACACCCTGTATATTGATACTAACTTACATTTAAATTACCTGCATTTAAAAACAATAAATTAACATAAAATAAATAAATTAAAATAAATAGCTGGAATGGTCAATAGGTAAAGATACAAACGTTAATTTTTGCAAACTGAAAAAAATGTAATTTTTCAAAAACATACACTCAAAAACTAATTTTATTAATTATTTTCATTATAATTTTGGCCGAACCACAGCTGAAACTTGTTTTATTGACTAAAACTGGCCAAAACCGAAACCGAAACAACGGTTGGTCACTACTAAATAATTTATAGTTTTACTACCACACTTATTTCATATTTTTGACACTACAAAACCATCATTATACATGATGTGTATATTAAATTGATGCATTAAGTTTTTTTTATGCCGCATACAGGAGTAATTCTCTGTCTGTAAATCCCTGTAGGCACAATTTTTTAAACTATTGAGAACTGTAGACCCTGCATCATTTTAATACTGGCTTTATTTTAATGTCCCCACGACTTTTTACCGTACCTCATTATTTCTCTAGGAGAAATAGTCAACTTCTTACAGTACATGGGCAAAATAAAAAATAATTTACTCAAAAAGGAACTCACGAGAGTCCGCAATTGATCACAAAGTTTAAATATTTGAGAATCCCATTTATAATGATGATTTATGTTTTTAAATATCCAAACACTCATACACCTCTACAAATGCTGTAAGTTAGCATTACAAGGGTAAGAGAGATACTGTCATAAGCCATTTGTGCAGTGTCCTATTTAATTAAACAAAACATTTTTTTTCTCTGAGGAGACTATAAAGGTACAATTTTTTTTTTCGCATTTATAATAAAACCATACGCATGAGCCTACTTTAACATATTTAATTCACTTATTATTTTTACACTGTAACATCGGAGAAATTTTCTACATAAAATACTAAAAAATTAAAAATTAATAAAATCTACATATCTTGAATTACCTACCTACCTAAAAACGAGAACTTACCCGTCTAAAGGGACAAACGGTGCGTATTACGTTAACGTTTGTTAGAAGCACACTTGACAGGCACGTGTGATGTCACAATGAAGTGAGGCTAACTGCGAGCTGTTTTATATGATCTGGTTTTACCTAGAAATAATTTATAAATGAAAACTTTTTTTATGCATCGAGTGTTGCATTCGTTTTTTTCAAAGTATTCTCTTTGTATTTTTATTTCCTTTATTCCTTCGACTGAACGCGAACAGTAAGAGGTATCGAAAATACTCGCTTTTGTCTACTTGACATTCCGCTTTGCAGGCTTGTAATCAAATAAAATAAAGTATGTAACGTATAAGCAAATGCAATATCTTGTAGAGCCGAAAATTTCCTTTCAAATGACGCCTTTTTTTTTAAAACTTTTGGCGTTCATTTTTTGATTTGAAAAAAAATAGACGTAACTTATGTTATATCCATAAAAATGCGCTCTAAATATTCAATAAATTTTAACATTATTGCCGATTTGTGGAAAAAAAAACTATTCCTGAAGCTACCGTGAAATCTTTCCATTTCCATCACTGTCCGGGGTAACAATGAGGAAAGAGCATTTTCCGTTGAAAACAATCAAATGGTGTATTGGACACCATAGAAATAAAAGAGTTGCATCCACAATGGCGACCAGAATGGACGTAATGTTTTTTCTATTTTTGTCGAACGCGGATTTGCAATATTCATGTTTTGAAAACAATGAAGTCCATTCTAGTTACCTAACTGGGACTGAACACTGAATGTTTGGTTTGAATATTTCAAATTATGAGTTGAAAAGAGCGTAATCACCTTGATGGATTGGAGTCTGCGAGGAATAACAAATTATTTCACTGTTTGAAATATACCGAGCCACGATCGCCAAAACACCGTAATCGACAAAAACAGTTATTTCAAGTACACTAAAGCAAGCATTTTCGACACCCCCTTTTTTCGCGTTCAATCCAGCGTATAAGGCTGCCAAAAATGCTCGCGATTTTTGCGCAGTGTAATGTGAAGATGTTTTTTTTTTATTGACATATACGGCCAAGTTGCCTTTTACAAAACTTATAATACGAACATATTTGGTTTAATTATTTTTGAAAAACATACATTTATTTTTACCTAACATTTAGAAATAAAAATTAGACCAAAAAAATATATAGCTCATTTAGTAGATGTTTAAAACACTGAGAAACTTCATATCTAAGGGAAATTGGATACAATAAATTTTTTGCGCGCGGTAAAAAATAGAGGAAAAAAAGATTGGCAAAATTTCTTGAAAATGAACATAAAAATAATAAAAACGCACTACTTTGATCGACGTCACTAGTTCATATGGACTAACCAATGATATGAGAGATGTGAAGGATATCCGGTTTGTTTACCGTAAGCGAATCAATCGGGAGAACTGACAGAGAAGAACCTCTGACGTCACACGCGGAGTTATTGCAGAAATACAAAATTTTAAGAAATCATAGCATTGATAATACGGTTTTCAAAAAAATATGAAAAATTGTTTTAGTTTTATAGTCTATTAACAAATAAAAATAATTATAAAAAAACACTGAACTTCCTGAGTTAAAAATCAAATTAAATATTTAACATATTTTTTTAAATTAATATTTAATCAAATAATTCAATATTGTCAATAAAATGAATTTATCGACATATTAAAAAAAATAGGGTATGAGAAACAAAATTAGAAAGCTCCATTGAAGGAGTAGATACTGAGATATTTGCGAAAGACTTTGAAAAAAGATTTGTGAGATTTCTAATTATGATTCACCAACTCAATGGAGAATGCTTAATTGCGGTGTCAAGTAGTAGAGCAGAAATCTGTTTTTACAAGATTTGGAGATGGTTTTGAATTACGCTATTATTTAAGAAGGTAGGTTTTTAAGTAAATTTAGAACAAAACCTCCCATACAATCTGAAGAATGGTTTTTAGCCAATGGCAATGGATAAAACAGATCGCGTCTTTATTCGCATTCAAATAACGAATAATACCGAATCCAGGGATAAAATGGCGGCACCCAGTGGTGGAAGAGCGAATTATAAAAACTAGTAAAAAATTGTAGTCAACATGGACATAATACGAGAATATCAGACAAATACCATATGCAACTTTCTAAAACAAGACAAGGACAATCAAGACTAATGAACCAGGGACTGAAATTATACAATAAACCACCAGACAAAACTAAACAAAAGACTCATACAAACTTTACAAAAGATGTAAAAAATATTATTTTGAACAACAGAGTATAAATGAAAAATGTATATATTATTTTATGTAAAATGAATGTTACTCGTGTAATCCGTAAGGGTTTATAAATAAATTTTCAAATAAAAAAACAAAAAAAAAAAAAATACGGTTTTATTTACATGTCCAATGTCTTAATACCGAAGTTACTTTGGTTTTACCGAAGCTACCTAATAGGATCTTTTCACGTATTTTTTTTATTTTTATTTTATTTATTTATCAACATTTTTAAGTATTAAATTTACATTTTCTATACTGGCAACTCATATAAGACTGTAAATATCTCGTTCCTACCCAAATCTTTCCTATTTCAAATTCTTGTGCTTCTACCGTCCTGTGTGCAAGTCACATGTAAAAAGTTGTCTCATAATTTTTTACCATATCCTGCGTCAGCATATTTCATACAAAGTGAAGATGAGTGTTATATAAACAGCCTAAATTATACAATTCATCATCATCTACACGATACCGGTATCCGTGCTATGGCAATAGTGAAGTGCTCCATATAATAAACAATCCTAAGAATTTAAAAGTGAGTAACAATTTTTATACAGTCCACTAAATTCTAATACCCGCTGTTATCAGTGCTGTCAATAGTGAAGTGCTCCATATAATAGTTTATATTGGCATGAATAATTAATTTTCTGTTTTTGGTGTAAATTTCTAAGTTTGCTCCTGTTACCTTCATATATATTATACGTTTTTTTAAGGGCCGTCTTCGAATCATTTTAATCGTTTTTTATGTACAAACTGTGTATGTATTCGTGATCTCATTACTACTACTACCATCACGCCATTTCCCCGCAGGGGTAGGCAGAGAGAATGGACCGCCACACACGTCTATCCTGGCATGCATTCCTAGCTACTTTCACATAAATACATCTTGTCATACATGCCCTTCGGTTCTGTCTGCTTTTGACGTGACCAGACTTAAGATTTTGGTTTATCTGATCATGGCACGTCTTCTTTGGTCGTCCTCGTCTCATGTTGCCGTTCATTTTCGCCGTATATACTTGTTTTACCATTTTTTCGTCGTTCATCCGTTCCACGTGACCAAACCATCTCAGAGACCCTTTCTTAATCTTATCAATTATACTTGACTTAGATTTACATTCTCGCCTGATTTCATCTTTTGTAACCCTGTCATACATTAATTTCCCACACATTCATCTAAGAGATCGCACTCGGCTTTTATCCTTCCTCTGCCAGTTCCATGTTTCGCTTCCATACATAAGTGTTGGGACTAAAACTCCGTTGTGCACTGCCAGTTTAGCTTCGATTGACATATTTTTATTAGCATTTACTGTGCTCAGTACTTCGTTCATTTTGATGCCCGCATTCACTTTCCTTTCAACATCTATTTCTACTCTTCCATCTCTTGAAAACATGTTTCCCAGATACACAAATTCTTTTAATGTTTGAGGCATTCTGATGGTATTTGAAAGGGATAGTGAGGTTACTGACCGCATGATCTCATCGTTTTAAAAAATATAGAAGGAAGACATTTTGTACAATCCAAAATCTGAAAATTATTTTCACAGGTGAAAAAAATTAAAACTTAATTTTAAAATAGTAACTTTTTCAATATTTTGTATTATTTTATTTTTAATAAAAAATATTGTAAAACATGAATAGTATATTATACTCCCAGAAGTTATAAACAAAACTCATTTCGGACGGTACATATAAAGAAATAATTTTTGTTACAATACATAATATAAGTTAATACAATCCAAAATAGTAAGAAAACATTATGTCGGAAACATAAAATACAGTATTATACACTATTTGAAAGATTCAAGAAATATTTTTGAATTGCAACACTTTTAGATTTGCTTTTTTACTTTTCGTTTTTTTGTTCATCAGGCAGTTTATAAAACTGGGAATGGCCATTATTTTCCAGAGACTTTTTGCCAAACTTCGTTTAGCGAAATTTAGATACATGAAGATTTTTTTAGTGTCGTATTGTGGTTGTGAATATCATGATAAAATGTTTTTAAAAAAATATATTGTGTATGACCAGAAAAGTTTACGATATTTAAAATAGTTTTGATGATGTCATGCAGTGCCATTGCATTGAATGTAAGTGTTTTTGTCTGTCGGTAAATATCCTTGACATAGGAATCCCATTCCATGTCAACCATGTCGGGATCCGAACCTGAGACCTCTAGCATGGTAGGCAAATGTGCTGACCACAACATCACGAGGCCAACTCGAACAGTAGGATAAAATTATGCATAACAACGGAGACATGCATATTGTACAGTCCCAAAAAATTTTAATGATTTTTTTACTGATAATATTTCATTGATTCCAAACTTACAAAATTATCCATTTTTTTAAAAAACATACACTATCCTGGATTCAAACTAAAGATATTAACTCTTTTTTTCTATGATATATTTTGTTGCCCTTTAAAATATATTTATATTTTTTTTATTCACTTTTTTAATTACTATAAAATAAAAAAGTATCTTATAATATTATATCTGATGGTTATTGTAAAAATATCTAAAACATTTAAATAAAAAACTAAGTATAAAATAAATACCCTACACTTACTATATCCGATACTTGGGAATAAGTATTGCCGAGTTATTGACTAATTTGTTGAAAATTAATAAAGGACATTACATTATTAACTAATTAAATAGAATAAACGGGTAAAACAAACAATATTTTGAATTTGTCCAAATTTTTGTAGACAAGGACTGGATTTAACTCCCTGGGGAGCTGTTTATATTAACATATTACAACATAAGCAGAATGGTAAATGTTACACAGTGTGTAAAGTGGCCACTTAAACCAGCCATTGACAGGTCTGTAGATGCCTAGACTTCTATATTACCTTTTCTTAAATGTTCTTCATCTCTGCTGTAATATGTTAAGGGTAAAACTAATATCAATGTTGTGATAATTTCTGTATTATAAATGCATTTGTTTAAAAGTTCGATAATATATCTTAATAATCTTTAAATGTATCAATTGAAAAAGTAATCTTCGTAGTGAAATATTGTTTATCAGAAATATAGATTAAAAATGCTTATGAATATAAAATTAGTTTTACCTGCCCTGGATAAAGGCAAAAAGTACCTCTTCAAATGAAACAGATTATTGAAATTGAAAAATTGTATCGATAAAAAATCCAAAAGCTTTTAAATTAAGTCCATTCAATTTTGAATATTGAAATACTAACTCGTACTTTAGTATTCAGAAGCTTTGTGATAAAGTTCAATTCACTTTGAATGCTGAAAACGATTCAAAATAATGTATTAGAAAGGTAGGTATTTTGATTATTAATTTACCTTTTCAATAATACAAATCAGTATACATAATATGGAAAACAATATTAATCATTCTACTATGTGCCCCAAACATGTTTAACAATAATAAGGTCTAATGATATAAAATACTGTTGTTATTTGTTTATCTTAATAACTCCCGAGGGGGTGAAATCCAGTATTTTCTCTACGAACATTTGGACAAACTCAAATATTGTAATGAAACCAACTGGTCCAAGAAGTTTAAAAATTGAAAAATTGTTTTCAGGCGTTGCCTAGTATGTGAAATAATTAAGTCAGATGAATCTCTTCACAGCAATAAAGGTTTCAGCTCTTTAACTTCACTTAAATCAACAAATGGAAGAATGGAAGAAATATGAATGTTCAAACATAGGAAAAATGGTGAATGTTACACAGTGTGTAAAGTGGCCACTTAAACCAGCCAATGACAGGTCATAAGCCCTGTACATGCCTAGACTTCCAAACTCCCTTATTTAAGTTTGTTAATTTGTTTATCTTAATGACTCCCGAGGGAGTGAAATCCAGTCTTTTGTCTACGAACATTTGGACAAACTCAAATATTGTAATGAAACCAACTGGTCCAAGACGAAGTTTAAAAATTGAACAATTGTTTTCAGGCGTTGCCTAGTATGTGAAATAATTAAGTCAGATGAATCTCTTCACAGCAATAAACGTTTCAGCTCTTTAACTTCACTTAAATCAACAAATGGAAGAATGGAAGAAATATGTATGTTCAAACATAGGCAAAATGGTGAATGTTACACAGTGTGTAAAGTGGCCATTTAAACCAGCCAATGACAGGTCATAAGCCCTGTACATGCCTAGACTTCCAAACTCCCTTATTTAAGGTATCCTCCATCCCTGTTGTTATTTGTTTATCTTAATGACTCCCGAGGGGGTGAAATCCAGTCTTTTGTCTACGAACATTTGGACAAACTCAAATATTGTAATGAAACCAACTGGTCCAAGACAAAGTTTAAAAATTGAAAAATTGTTTTCAGGCGTTGCCTAGTATGTATAATTATTATTGCAGATGAATCTCTTCACAGCAATAAAGGTCTAGCTCTTTAACTTCACTTAAATCAACAAATGGAAGAATGGAAGAAATATGGATGTTCAAACATAGGCAAAATGGTGAATGTTACACAGTGTGTAAAGTGGCCATTTAAACCAGCCAATGACAGGTCACAAGCCCTGTACATGCCTAGACTTCCATATTCCCTTATTTAAGGTATTCTCCATCCCTGTTGTAATTTGTTAATATAAAATACCTTAGAATTATCCTAGATAGTAATATGATATGAAAAAACAAATAAATGGTATGGTAAAAAGAATTAAAAAACTTATTTACATATTTGTTAGATTGAGAAATATTCTGTCCCAAAAAATACAAAAACGGTTTACTTTGCAATCATTTAGTTTATGCTGCAGCATGGAATCATAGGCTGGGGAGGACCTTTCAAGACAAATTTACGTCCACTTTTGATTGCCCAAAAAACCATCGCTAAAATTATATTTAAAAAAGCCTTGATTCTACCCTTCAAATATTTTTTTAAAGAACTTGATATACCCTTAAATTGATGACATCTTTAAGAAAGCTTTCAAAGAAAAAAAATCACTTATTTACATAAGTCTCCAAACCCTAGATTTCCAAATAATTTTACTTTACATACATAGATGCAGTACAGCTTTAAATCATTATTCATATGTTGGGAAAAAAAACTTTAATAATCTTCCTGAAATCAATATTTAATAATGAAACAGTTAAATCTAAATAATAAAAAAACACCCAAGAACCACCTTATCTGAAACTCCATAAAGCAAAAATGGTGTATCTTTTAGGATATAATCTCTAATTTTAAGAAATCTGTTTTGGGTAATAAAAATGAAGTGTTAATAAAATATAATGTAATTCTCTCTCTAAACCCGAGTTTTCACTATATGAGAGATTTAGAAATGTTAATATTAATTAAGTATCTACAAAACAATTGTAATTTTACAAATTTTTTTTTTCATTAATTAAAAAAATATATATAATAGGTAAAACTATTTATATAATTATATTTTGATTTTTTTGCACCACAACAGGCCAGAAGGCCTAATTACAGTGGTGATTAACATCATGGAACACCCAGGCTTGAGAAAAATCACATTTTATTTTTTGTGTTCTCACCGGGAATCGAACCCGGAACCTTCCATGTGTGAGTCAAGCGTCTTGACCACTACACCACGGAGGCCGGATTCAGGGGGATTGTACCGAATAGCATAATCCGTGAGGCGAAACATATGGGCGAGTGTATATATATATTTTTTTTTTTTCTATCCTGCCGGTAAAACAACTGTGTGATTTAAGATTGATTACTTTATTACTTCAGAAAATCAAATTAAAGTTTACTACACTAACACAAGAAAAAAAAGGGTTTCCTGTTTGTTCCCTGCATTAAAAAAATACCTTAGCTTCGTTATTCAAAGATTATTCAATTATACATATAATAACATTCACCATTTTGCCCATGTTAAGAAATCTATCAATGTTTTCTCTCTCTGTTGCAAAAAAATATATCTAAATGACTTCCTAGGAAGGAAATCCAGCCCGTCTATAAACATTTTGACATAGTCAACACATTGTTTATTAATAATACTTTTTTTTAAATTTCGTAAGAAGGTTTAATTATTTGTAAATGCCTGGAATTTGAATTCGGGTCAGTTGCAGAACAAAAAGTTTTGTTAAAAAGTTTTAATCGTTTATGTCAAAATGCTGTTTTATCTTACTCTTATATGCAACTATTTTGTCCGTTTTGACAAAAATGACACAATTATATATTTACCTTTTTTAAACTTATTTTATCATGCAACTGGCTCTCAGTCTAATAAATTGTTATAATTATAAAAGCCTTGGCCTGGGTCTTTATTTTACTCCAGGCACAAGTGATCATAATTATTCGAGGTTCGATAGTATGCCTAAGATAATTAATGACAACTCTGATTCTACGTGTGGCAATATATTTTCAGATTTCATTACAATTATATTACTGATTCTAAATTAATTATAATTCTATTATGCAAATATATAAAAAATAAAAAATAAAAGAATTTGAAATGAATAAGTCACTCAGATACCAACATAATATTAAAATTCCTAAATTCCATACACGTCATGGTCAAAACAACTTTGTCTGCAAAGGTGTAAAAAATTATAATAATCTTCCTAATGAACTAAAAACTATTAAAAATTATATATCAATAAATAAATTTAAAGTTAATCTTCAGAAATTTTTCGAACTCGTGTAAAAACAACATTAAATTTAAATTCGTATGAATATATTATTGTTTTATGTTTTTTCTTTATATATCCTATGTTTTTTTTATTCATTTTTTTTATTTTTTTTTTATTATTTAACTTTTTGTACATAATGTTATTTGTACATTGGCGGGCTTATTGCCAAATGGCAATTTCTTCCAACAAACAAATAAAATAAAAGTTTTATTTTCATAATTCAAGTTACAGAACATATTCAATAGAAGAAAAAAAAAAGATTAAAAAGTTAAAAATATATAAAAATAGAAATAAACGTATTTGTTTATAAATTATCTTAAATCAAAATTTTGTCCGTTTCAAATTTCATGTACTCGTATTTAAAATGATATAAACTCTTATAAATAAACAACTAAAACAGTGTAAGTCTCTTTCCAAGCACAAGAGTTAGTCTCTTTTTTTTAGAGTTACAGTGATAACATTTATTAGATGTGTAAAAGTAGATATGTTTAGAATTTTACAAAAACATGTACTTTTTATGAAAATGATGAATAAATTAAAAAAAAAAAAAAACTTCAAGAACGTGTGACGCGTGACTAACTAGGAAGGAAAAATATAAAAGAAAGCAGAGCCGGTTACGCCGTATGCACTATATATTATAATTTTCGTGCCTATACGAGTATGCACATTAACTGTATAGACACTACTAGAGATGAAAATAATTGAAAAGTTAATAATTAAATCAATAAACCAATCGAATCAATCAATTGTATAAATCATTGATTTCTGATATTCTATAGATAATAGAGATGGGTGTTTCGGTTACTGTGACCTCTGGTCAAGTAAAAACAATTGTTTTGGGGAGAGAGGGTGGCCACGGAATTCGGATAAAAGTTATTATATTCGTAATTAATGAATTCACAGGGGAGTTGCCACGTTGGTCACATATTTATTTTCAAGAAATGCTGGGCATTACTCCACTCCCAGAATGACGGAAAGATTATGATTACGAATTAATTAGCTTAGTGCAATTATTTGAGATTATATAAAGGCTTGTCGGCAAGTGGGAAAGAGGTGTATTGAAAGAGGTTACGAAAAATGCATCACAACATCCAGACCAATTGAGGAAAAAATCTATCTTATTGTTTTATCTATCTATCTAATTGTTTTCTTGCAACTAGCGGAAATCGAACCAGTTTCTCAGTTGCCCGTCTAACCAACTGCGCCACGGCGTCTGTCATTGATTTAGTACAATTACTAATTTATTGATTTAAAACAATTACTTCTTCATTCATTTGATACATGATAATAATACATTCGAATGAATTGCTGCATTCGGAATTTCATTCGAATGAATTTGGTAATCGAATGCATTCGATTCTTTTCATTCGAATGAATCATCTCTAGACACTACAATAATTTCCCAGAAATACAATTTTAAAACAAAGCAAGTAAAAAATCCATTCTAATCAAATGTTTTTTTAACCTTCATGTACGTATTTGTTAAAAAGAAAATTAAAATAGTGTTCAAATTCGTTAATAAAACTATTCAGTATAGCCAAATTTTTGTTTCTGAATTTTCCCCTAGAGAGTTTATAAAGTTTAATTTGAATTAAAAGAATATAAAAACAAATAAATGGCTCCAAGAAATAAAAAATTATCGGCATTCAATAAAAATCCAATCTTTTAAAGCAATTAATTAATCCGAAACAAAATACAATCGGAGGAGGCGGAGGCGGGAAATTGAAAAAAAATGCTCGCGCTCTGTTCCATTTTCAAATTTGACGTTTTGCCTCGCGATGCGATGAAAGTGAATGGGAATGAAAATAGAATATAATAATCATTTAGGGAGATTAGAGATTCCGAACAATGGGCGGCCGAACAATGCAAGCGGCCCTGTTATTTTACAGCGAGCCAGGGGTTCGAAACTAATAAAAAAAACATCTTTAAATTAAGGAAAATAAATTTACCATGTCGAAATCTTTGCATACAAATACTGGATCATCGGTAGTGTGTTAAGATATTTTTTTTTTCTTTTATTGAGGAAACATACGGTACAATTACACAGTTTTATAGTATACACAGTTAAGCTAGGGTTTCCTAGGACAGCGGTGCCCGTATTTTAACGGCCGTAGTGAACGGTGATGCAGTGGACAGCCGTCGTAACGTCGACTAGAGAGTGGTTTCCTGGGGAAACGGTGTTAAATGGTGTTGATAACACCGTTTTCCTAGGAAACCATACTCTAGTCACCGTTACGACGGCTGTCCACTGCATCACCGTTCACTACGGCCGTTAAAATACGGGCACCGCTGTCCTAGGAAACCCTAGCTTTAGACTTAATTCTAATGGACCAGTGAAGTTTCTATATTAGGTCATTTCCATAAGGTGTACATATTTTACCAGTGTCTGGGGGGGATTCTGAAGACAGTTTTTTTAAATTGATTTATTTTTTACTAGCGGGCCTGACAGACGATGTCCTGCTCGAACGTCGGTTTGCCTGCCATTAGCTTGGAAAAATACTTTTCATTGATAAGTAAGTATATAGTTACTTTTTCGTATTTAATTCATAAACTAAACATTGTTAATATTTAATTTAAGTAGGTACCTAGGTACTTGATTATGGTTGAATCCCAAAACATAAAATATTTTATTTTCAAATATAGCACTCTTTTTGCAAACGTCAAACTCCGGTCTTTTTTTTTTTTTTCTTTATTAGGGCCTACTACCAAAACTTGATAACATCGGCCAAAAACAAGTTACATTTATAAACATAAGAAAAATATAAACAGACAGGAATAACAATATACATACAAACAAAAGACAAGAAAATATATAAGTACAAGAATAACAACAAAATATCAATACATTACTTATATTGACAGGCTGGAGAAAGTACAAAACAAATTTTTAAAACATTTGAATTTCCGATGCTCTCTTATATTTCCAAATCATGACTTATCTGGACGTTTTCACAAACTGATTAACCTCGAAAAAAGGAGAACATTAATGGACCTCACATTCCTCTATAAAATTATTAACAGTCTAGCTGATTCGTCCCAGCTCCTAAATAAAATTCAAATTAACTGTCCATCACGTGCCCTACGAAATCACCCAACCTTTAGAATACCTAGTGTCAATACGAACTATTGCCAGAATTCGTTTTTACACAGATCGTGTTCCACTTTTAACAGCTTTTTTAACCATATAGATATATACCATACAGGATTACAATTATTTAAAAATAGTGTATTGAAAACTTTTGAATAAAACTCCAGTTGGTCCCTTTTTCTCTTATATCACTCAAATTACATACATTCATATTATTATTATAAATTAAATTTCTCTTTTGAAATTTTGTATTACTACTAAAATCGCTTTAATGAAATTTTATCGACTTCTCTTGGTTTAAAATCTTCTCCTTATATTGCTTTTTCAAATTTTAAATGATTATTTACCATACTTGTTATTCTTCTTTATTTTTTCTTTTTTCTCTGCTGCCATTGGCATGTTTTTATACTTGTTATACTTTTAAACTACTTTTAATTACTTATATTATATATGTTAATAAAATCAATATATTGCTGCTCTTACTATAATGTGTCATTAATTTTGAAGATGTTTTTTAAATTGACCTAAATTTAAATTTACTGTCTTATATTTCACTTAAAGATTCTTCTCATCGTTTCTTTGAATCCCTTAAAATAAATATGTGTTTATGTTTTTCCTTTTTAAAAAAAAAATGTTATTACTATTTTATTTTATTTTTACATCTGAGCATGTTTTTCATTCTTTATTTCCATTCTTAATTCTTAATTACTCTTACAAGTTTTCTTCATTTTTAATATTATTTCCATTTGTAATGTAACCTTAAAATATATTTTTTTCACTTAAATTTAAATTTTTAAACAACTTTCATTTATGTTTTCTTTTTCTTTCTCTTTTTTATACTTTCATAATTAACATTACATTTAATTGCTTTTTAATATGGAAACTTCACTGGTCCATTAGAATTAAGTCCAATTGTGTAAAATATTAAACTTTGTAACTGTACTGTATGTTTCCTGAATAAAAGAAAATAAAAATAAAAATAAAAATAAATAAAAATCAATTGTAATAATAAACACATATCCAAAACCATAAAAATTTCAACATAAATTGAAATAGGCACTAACGGAAAAACCCACCAAAACCTGATAGTGCCTATTTAACAGAAAATAGAAACTTACAGTAAAATTAGAAGGAAGATAGAACTTAATAACTAGAAAAATTACAACAAAAGAATCAAAATATTAACAAACTTAATCTTATATTAATGATAAATTATAACTATTAAAATTAAAATTAAAAATAAAACGTCGGAAGTAATAATGACAAAATATTTTACATAAACCTAAAAATGAGAGATAAATTTATTGTAAAAAAGTAAAGAATTAATTTAAACATAATCTTCTCACCAACAGAGGGGTGGGGTGTACTTATGTTGGAATACTAATTTTAAAAATGTATTAAATTTAATATTATTTAAGTTTTACCAAAAATCCAGTAAAAATAAATAAATGGGTAGAAATTATAAGGAATTTAAGGAAAGCATCTGGTTGAGATCCACAAAAAACAAATGCTGTTTGTAAATATTCACAAACAATTTTTTTTTCTCCTGCAATGGTCTCTTCTCTTAGATAAAATCCTGACTTGTTCACTCCTCCTGAAAATGGCTTTCGTTTTGGAGAACTTAATATGTTCATCCAGGACATTGAACACTCTTGGGGCCGCAGATGAGAAATTCTTCTGAGCAAATGTTGTATGTGTTTTTGGAATTAAATAATTCAAACTGTAATCCTGTAGGATTACATTTTTCAATGATTTTATATTATGTAAATTATTGCTACCTAACCAAGGTGTAGAAGTGAATTCCGCCAAAGTTTATTGGTGATCTTCAGGAAATTTTTGACAGACTGCAGGAAAACTCCGCTTGTCTGGGTCTTAATATTACTACCAAAAAGACCCGAATTATGTACAACAAATCTTGTCCTGACCTTGATCACCCTCCATAGATTGAGATAGTTGACAGCTTTAAATATTTGGGCATTCACATAACTGAGGATGGTAGCTTGCAAAAAGAGCTTGCAACCCGCTTTGGGATTGCTGGAGCAACTTTAAACACGATGTATGCTGTCTGGAACTCGAGTCTATACTCAGTCGAAATGCCAATCTGATCTCCTTTTATTCAAGATATATTTTGAAAGAAAGAGAAAGAAAAACAACATCATTCCATTTTTTTGTAAATGCATTCTCCTCGAATGCAACCCTGGTATAACGATGAATGAAACATTTGTGCTCCTTACTTCTTTTTTACATATTGGATTGAAGATTTTTATATCTACGAACACGCACAGCGCGAAGATCTATATTTCTCTGAAAACCGCATGTAAATCGGTTGAGCCGTTTAGGAGAAGTTTGGTGACATCACACGTACAGAGAAATTATGTATATATAAAGCATAGAATTAAGAATAGTCCATAAGGAGCATAGAATTATATTTGAATAAATCGGACTGTGTCCAATAATTCCCCCACTTAGACACTTTCGCCACGCGCATACGTTAAGTCACCGGGTAATGTTGCTTGATGGGAAAAAAATAATCATAACACAAATGTAAGTTTAAAAAAAAGCAATCTGTTAATTTCTCTAAAATTTTATTGTGCACGCGGAAACATTGATTGACACGACAGATTAGATAAAAAAAGGGCCATTTAATCATATTAATTGAATTTATGAACTTTGAACTTAAAATATAAAACAAATTTAATTTTACACAAAACGGATATTTTTATATCATGTTAAATAATATTTGATGTTTTAAAAATAATGTCGTTCAAATGTCCCCCAACGCGTTGTTTAATCCGAGGTCTAATTTTCATTAGTTCTTTTATTAGATGAGCAAAGTAGGGTAATAAAAAATCTACCCTGGTAACTCTAACGAAATATCCATTTTGTTTCTTCGTCAATCTGACAAATGGAAAAAATTCAATTTTTAAGTAATTCATTTGCTACTTAAACATTCGTTTGTTAATTACACATGAAATGTGATGCCATCATGTTTCTTTAAGATCCTAGCAGTAATTTTACACTTTAAAAGGACACAACACGGCATAGTTGAATTAAAATCAGGAGTTGCGTACTGAGCGACGTCTACAAAGAAACTAATGGGGCAAAACGTAAACCTTCTCATTTATGAGTAGTTGAGTCACCTTCTGTTTGATGTGCGTATGCGGTTTCTGGACTATTCTTAATTCTATCATATAAAGATTGAAAAAAATCCTTTACGGATTAACTTATTATATTATATCTCAAGTCATGTTATATTTATTCTGTATTAATTCGTAACATTTTAAGAACAAATTAAAACATTTAAAAGCATTACGCTTGTTATACTACGTTATGTCTCGTCTGGTCAGTTTTGTCAGCGTGTGATTTTTAATGTTAATTCTAAATTGATTCTAGTATAATTTTTCAGTTAGCCAGGTAAGTAATTGTAGTATTTTTTAATATAAATAATACAGATAAGTACAAAAATATTAAGTAATAATTTAAACTTATTTTAGTTCGTTGTACAGTATTTTTGTCTGTCCTGCATTTGCCCTTGCTTTTCTAATGTGGTAGTGTTGTTGTCGTCTAGTATTGTATTTGTGTATGTCAGTATTTTTATTAACATATTACAACAGAGATGAAGTACATTTAAGAGAAGGTAATATAGAAGTCTAGGCATCTACAGGGCTTATTAACTGTCAATGGCTGGTTTAAGTGGCCACTTTACACACTGTGTAACATTCACCATTCTGCCAATATTTGAACATCTATATTCCTTCAATTCTTTCATCTGTTGATGTTTGTGAAGTTAAAGAGCTGAAACCTTTATTTATGCGGGCGAGATTCATTTAATTGAATTATTTCACCTACATACTAGGCAACACCTGAAAATTTTATTTTTTCAATTTCTATACAGTATTTTTAATTTTTTTTTTTTTTTTTTTTAATAAAAAAGAAATATTTGCGTTCTTATGATTTACCCAAATATTTCATTTTGAGGGCCATTTTCAACGAGTTGTAAATAACTCACTATTAGAAAATGGGAATCAAGTTGGGGTAAAGTGGGATTCGAACCACAGACCTTTGGTCCGTGAGTCCGAGACACTAGCCACAGGACCACAACCCGATTCAAATTCATAATTACTGATATGCCATCGTTATGTTTGTTTCCCGGTGCAATTTTTTGTACAATTTTTACCGTCAGTCGTAGGGATCAAGTAAAGTAAGTTGTATATTAGTTGAATTACTGAGAATACCAAGCCACTTAGTCAAAACACTTTTCTAGGATTCAGGTTCTATTTGAAAAACAGAATCGTTTTTTTTTTATTCCTTAATTTGTAATTATTGGCCTTATTTTTAAATCTAATATTTATACCTTGTTTCTTTGTAAAAAAAATGTATGATAAGTCATCTATAAGGAGACTATTTTTTTTTCTTTTTTTTGCAATAAATCTATCTATGTGGTCTCTTCTCCAGAGGGTTGTTCCTCTTGTGATGTGAATTTACAGCTGTCCTTCTGAATTAAAATCTAAATAACTTCCTAGGAAGGAAATCCAGCCTGTCTACAAGCATTTGGCTAAACTCAAAGCATTGTTAATCATACTTACTGGTATAAGTATAAAAATTGGAAAACTGTTTTCAGGCGTTGGCTGGTAAAAGAATTGGTTCAGCCGGATAAATCTCACCCACACGATTAAGGTTTCAGATCTTTTACTTCACAAAATTCAACAGTTGGAAGAATTGAAGAAATGTGGATGTTTAAACACAGGCAGAATAGTGAATGTTACACAACATGTAAAGTGGGTCCTTAAACTAGCCAATAGACAAGTCAAAAGCCCTGTATATACCTAGAATTCCATATTCCCTTCTCAAAATGGTTTCTTTCTCAGTTGCAACAAATTTAGATCTAAATGACTCCCCAGAAAGGAAATTCAGTCTGTCTACAAGAATTTGAATATACTCAAAATATTGTTGATATGTATTCCTGATTGTTTGCTACCCCTTTGTCGAGAACATGAGCTTTTAATCTATGGGGGATAGTCAAAAGTTTAGTGAGTGTTTCGCATATTATAGGATTCCCCCTTGGAGATGTTTTGTGAGCACATGGCGCCATCTATTGACATACACCTTTAGACAAAACACAAAACTGATTGTGGGACTGTTCGAAACAAATCTACAACCAGCGAATAACTTATTCAACTATGCGATTTCGATTATATTTGACTAGCCTTTACCCGCGGCTTCGCCCACGTGGCATAGGGGAGAAATATGTTTGGTAATTAATCAGTTTTGTCGTTTGGCAATAAAAAAATTCCAGATTGAATGATTTATTTTTTTGGGACAGAAAGTAGCTTGTATCGATTGCCAGTCCCCCGACTATAACTATAAAAAAATACGACTGTTCGTTAATCTGTGGCGACGTCGCGTCGTTATTCTGTTCAGAAATCCAAAGCGAAAAGCGAACCTCACTAACCATAGATAAAAAAGTCAATATTATAGTAATAAGTACCAAGACGTTGGTAAATCATTGCATGTTAGGTTATTAGTACATACAAGACGGCTCTTCTCCTGTATTTCATGGGAAGGAGAAGCTAGTACCTAATAGTTCTAGATGACATTCTTTTATTTCTATCATTTAGCATTGTTCGAAATTGTTTAAATTTCTTTATTAGTGTATTATTCATCTTTATAAAAACAAAATATTTATATTTATTTAAACAGAGGGGGAAAACAGGTCATAAGCCCTGTAAATGTCTAGACGTCCATATTCCCTTCTCAAAAATGTATTCTATCTCTGTTAAAATAAATTTAAATATGAATAACTCCCTAGGAAGGAAAACCAGCCTGTCTGCAAGCATTTGGACATACTAAAACATCGTTGAATTAACTATCTGGTAAAAGAAGAAGTATGAAAATTGAAAAATTGTTTTCAGGCGTTGCCTAGTAGGTGATTTGGTTCGGCCGGATGAATCTCACTCACATAATAAAAGTTTCACCTCCTTTCTTCACAAAAGTCAACAGATGGAGGAGTTGAGAAAATGTGAATGTTTAAACATGGGCAGAATGGTGAATGTTACACAGTATGTAAAATGGCCACTTAAACCAGCCAATGACAGGTCATAAGCCCTATAAATGCTTAGACGTCCATATTCCCTTCTCAAAAATGTTTTCCCTCTCTGTTGAAATAAATTTAAATTTGAATAACTCCCTAGGGAGGTAATCCAGCCTGTCTGCAAGCATTTGGACATACTCAAACATTGTTGGACAATATATTTCTCTTACCTAAGTAATAGTTTCAAATAATAACAAATATAATTATTTTTTTATCGTGTGTTGTAATTGTTTTAATTTCCTTGTTTTGCTTTCATCGTTTTTTAAATATTTTTACAGGTTTAAAATATTTCTATAACTAAATATTTTCTTTTCCTTCAATATTTTAATAACTGGTTATATAAGTTTTAAACTGTATCTTTTTTTGGACTTTTTAATTTGTAAATAACTGTTAAGTGTTAATTTGTTTTTAATACTATATTTTACTTATAATTTCACTTACATGAATGTATTTTATTGTATATGAAACTAATATGTTAAAAACACTAAGTGCCGTTTATATTATATAATCTTCCACTAGAAACTGACTGAAAAAAAATTTAACAAAAAAAAATTTGTCCTCGAATATAATTAATCACAAATTCTTATTATAAATAGTAATTTCGGTGCGTTCGGATATTTTGGAATATAATTTGACAAAATCACGTAAAATTTGTCAAATTTTTACGACATGTCTTTTTATTACATCTTAGAACATTTTGATAATTAAATAATTTTGACTAATCTGATCCACCATCGCCACGCACGTATTTTTTCAGACCCAGCGGGCTATAAGAGTTAATTACCCTTTTCAAGAGTTTTATCTGAGAGTAAGAGTTACCATCGAGTCGCAAGCACTCGTCCAGGGTGCAGTTATATTTCACGCACAGAACTGTATCCTCCATCCGCTGGACGGAAAATAAAAAACAAATGGACAAATCGCGATGTTATCAATGGTGATTTTAGTATTTATTTCGTTTCCCTCTGCCCCCGCTTCGCCCCATCTCCTCCACCCTAACTGCGCCGCCACAGCGGAGCACCCCCCTCCTCCTCCTGTCGCCACCTCCCGCCCCCCTGGCCGGGTACAAAGGAGGCTATATGGCAGGAGGAATTAATTTTTCTACGTAATCAAAAAATTCCCGCCGTTACTGGTGAGAAACGTCATAATTATTGTGCCCCTTTCCGTACTCCCAAGGGCGACTTCACAATATAAGCTCAGGGCCCGTATTACAATGGGAAGTAACAATTATCTTCGGTTTTATCTAAATACAAAGTAAAATTAAGATTTATGCATGAAAAATATAATGTGCGCACAGTTTTTTTAACAAATATCATAAAACACAACGTTAGGACGCGTGTCTTTTCAAAAACACTTTAAATTAACATCATTATCATTTCTCTATCCACACCCAGTGGTGCATAGGGCACGGTGTCGTAGCGTATCTGGACATTTTTCTGATTAGCGTACGCTTCAGGTACCAGTCCTGGAACAATGAAATATTGCAGCGTAGAACCGCCTTAAATAAACAACATTTCATGTCCACCGTGTCAGGAATTGAACCTGACCCCGAATTCTAATAAAAAGTTAAAATTTATCTTCAATTTTATCTACACAGTAAAATTAAGTTTTCTGTACGAAAAATAGATTTTTTGTTTTAAACATGTTAAAGTACATGTTACCGACGAAAATACTTTAAATTTTCACGCAAATATACACATTTTTGTACTTAAATATGTAATTGCCCACCAGGTTTGCAAAATTGTTGAAAGATTTCGTTTGGTAATAAAATACCTGCATGCCGATTATGAAGTGGATATACATACTGTCCAGGCAGATAAGGAAAATATTCCTGTTTGTGAAATAGAACCAGAATCCTGGATGGTGTCGGTTATTCTTAGTTATTCTGGTTACATTTTTATATAAATAATATTCAAATGAAAATTGTTTTTGTAAGAAGTAAAGGTTGTTGGTAACAACAACATATGAATAAACATAAAAAGCACGCTATTAAATCTTCAATTATTTAAATTCAAACAAAATATACAAACTGTCATTAAAACTAGATGACAAAAAATCGAAACCGAACACTATATTTTTAAGCTTTGAAGTCTTGATTTCTGAGAAAAAGAAAAAAAACATATTTTCCTAATTACAGCAATATTAAAATAATTAATGTACCTCAGAGGCAGACGGGTGCAAATCCAAACGTCAAATGTTCAACAAGAGCCTAAAGAATATTCTTTTTCCAAGTGATTTCTAATAACTTATAAGATTTGTCTGTATTTTCAGTATCCTAATACATTGGTTCTTTCATAATAAGACTTACTTTGCTTCAAAATCAATGTACATCATAAACTGGATACGAAAATCGAAATGTCATTTCATCAAATTCTGGATTTGGATCCGTCTGCCTCTGAGGTACAGATATTAGTTTCATCTTAAATATACTAGGTACATATAACATCACATCACATGTTTTCAGAATAAATTGCATCTAGTCTGAATAACGTATAAAAAATATTAAAACCGAATTGAAAACATACATTGAATACAAAGAAAAATTTGCATTTTAAATATTTGATTTGAAAATATTCGTTGAATTTTCATAAATAATTGTTATGTTTATTGGATACGTACCTATAAAAAAGTGCAATACGTTTTTTCCTTAATAAGGCTATTAATTTTCTTTAATACCTTAGTTGGGAAATTTATAACCTTAAGTCATTTCTTAATGATGTGGTAACAAAACAATTTAATCACCTAAAACTCCTGTAGTGATGTGAGCCCAATGGCGGTGATTAAAAAACTTTGTTTTGTGTGGAGACATTGCAAAAACAATAACAGATTTTGGAGGGAAAACCGAAATAAGGTTCGCTTTCCAGGATTTTTCTTTTTTCTTGTTAATTGGAGGTAGGTTTCATTGTAAGGACTCACAAATTAATTGCTATTTTAATCAGTCCCCGGATGAAAATAATTAAAAACGAAATAATCACGAAAACTGAAATTCTCAGAAATAATGCAGCATTTTTGTTTAAAATTTTGTGACATGATTTCAATTTCTTAATATTTTTTTTATTTATAGATACAGCGTGGCCAAACACTAGAGGTAAAAAAATGTGGCTATAACCCCTTAGACCTGTTAAATAAAGGTGTTTGGTAAATGTTAACCATTTTCGAAATATTCTATTTTTACCGTTATTTTACCCTGATTTCGCTTGAGCTACATAAAATTACGTTTTCGAGAATAAATTATTACTTTTTATTTGTATTTGCTCACCCAAAAAACATGAGATTTATCCCATTATCGTAAGTAAAGTTAAATGCTAGGATTATAAAATAATAATTATTAAAATAGGCATCTCCGACACGCTTGTTAAGGAACACCATTTTCATACAAAAAAAAATGAACTAAAAATACTTACGATAATGTGAAAGTATTGTTTCTTTATTTTGAGATTCATATACATATACAATAAATATACATATAGGGGCGGGCATATTGACTTAAGGCAATTTTTTCCAACCTACCGAAATACACTTTATTATTTTATTATAAATAAATTACAACATAGATGGAGAACACCCTAGAAAAGAGAATGTGGAAGTCTGGGCATTTACAGGGTGTATGACCTGTCATTGGCTGGTTTAAGTGGCCACTTTACACACCGTGTAACATTCACCTTGAATTTGTTACTTATGAGACTCCCGAGGGGGTGAAATCCAATATTTTGTCTACCAACATTTGTACAAACTCAGATATTGTAATAAATAAAGTATTAATATTATATAATTTATTATTTTAGATAAAAAAAGGCAGTATCTACACTCAAAAATATAATTTTAGGCAACTAAAGCGAAATCTTTTGCGATTTGAACCTCAGACCTTTGGCCCGCGAGTCCACAATACTACCACGGATCCTGAACTCAGTTCAAAGATATTTACGTATATTTTTTCAAACCTGGAATATAAAGCCTTTATGAAACCTTGTCAACATCAAATCAACAATCAAGTCAGCATCAAAAATAATGGTAAATATAGTGCAGGCAATTGGTAAAATAAACCAAAATCAGGAACAAAATACCAAACACTCCTCTAGTGGAACGGAAGGCCAGTTGACTACTGCCATCAGGCCGACTTCTCCCAAAGAGTTTTAAGTGGTTTCCTCTCCACATGAGCAAATGCTGAGAAGTTCCTGATAAGCCCACTTTAGAATATCCTTCCTGATCCCAAAAAAAAGCTGAAATTTAAAGTAATTTAACCGCTGAAAAATCTTCCTTTTGAAATATAAACATTGCATCTTTTTTATTTTATTATTTATTTACAATTTTAAAAAACCCGTTAGGGTTACATTAGAAATTTTATATTGTCTAGTCATTTTATGTCTCGTCTAGTCTAGTTAGTTCAGTCATCATGTGCTTTTTCAGATTGATTTTAAATTCGTCTCCAGTAAAAGTTTTCAAGTAGTAAGGTAAGTCGTTGTAGTGTTTAAGTCCATTATGTAGTATTTTTGACTGTCCTGTGTTTGTCTTTGCTTTTTCAATATGATAGTGTTGTTGTTGTCTGGTGTTATATTTATGTATGTCAGCATTTTTGGCTAATATTATGTCGTCGTCTTGTATGTTTCCCAGAGTTATTTTGTGCACAATTTTTAAGGTCTCAATTTTAGTCAAGTATTTTATGTCAAACTGGTGTGTTTTTTTGTACAGTTCAGTCGTATACGTCAGGTAGGGTAGGTTGTATGTTCTTTTAAGAATTTTATTTTGTTGTCTTTATATTCTTGTTATGTCTGTCTTGTTACCAGTTCCCCAGAAGGCGATCATGTAACTCAATTTACTTTTGACATAGGCTTCGTACATCTTAATTTTTTCCTTTCTTGGTATAAAATCTTTAATTTTGTAGAAGAGGCTATGTAGTGATGTCATTACTTTAGTGAGTCCGTCTATGTGTTTTGTCCATTTTAATTGTCTTTCCATTGTGAGTCCTAGGTAAGTCACATGTTCTAGTTCTTTAAGAGTTTCGTTGTTTATTTTTATGTTCATGTTATGGTTCTTCTTTTGTGTTTCGAAATGTATTATATTGCATTTCTTGGCATTAAGTGTTAAGAAGTTTTTGTTTGTCCATTCTAATAGTTTTTGCACGTCATTGTTGATGGTTTTAGTCGTTTCAATGTCATTTTTGTTTTCGTATAAAATTCCTAAGTCGTCCGCATAGATTGTTTTTTCTCCCACTATGTCACTGTGTATTATATCGTTAATGTATATTATATAAAACAATGGTCCTAATATTGATCCCTGAGGTACTCCGAATTGCATTGTTGTTATTTCACTTTTGTGTTCTTCAATTTTCGTAAACTGTTTTCTTCCATGTAGATAGTTTTAAAATAGTTTTGAAAGCTTATCCCTTAACTCCTGTATGTTATAGTTTATCTAGAAGGGTATCTATGTGGACTGTGTCAAGAAACTCTAATATAATATTATAAAATTTCCAATTTAAAAGAAAATAAAGTTTGCATTTTTCGCACATCCAACGTTGTTCTACGATCACGCCGTTATGTCTGATCAAAACATCTGTTACAGCAAACGTAATATTAATAGTGATAATGTCGCAGTTTTAATTAAATTTATTCAAAACTACATCAGGCTCGTTCTATCGAGTTCTCGAACATTCCCACATAACTCGTATAAACGCCGGGTGTGGATTTAATCATTTCCTACCCTTACACTCCCTCCCTCTGCCCCCTCCTACCACCCTGTCCCTCACTCCTCCCCCGGCCTCTGCAACGAGTTTTTAATTAATCCGCAAAGAGCATTGTTTGTTTCGCATTGTCAAAAAGAGATGTCGCGAAATTTGTAATCTCACCTTTTTCGGCGAAATTAAAAAAAACACACGAAATGAGAATTTTTAATTATCGTTATTATTGAGAATCCTTATTTGCTTTTTTTTAAATCCCGCTGTTTTTTTAATATTTATATCTTGTCATCGGCTTATCTAAGAAAGATATTCGGAGATGTACAAGAAAACGGAGTTTGGAGATTACGATTCAACGAAGGTGTCTATAATATCTGCCAAAAGCTTTAAAAATCGTCGCTTAAGTTTATTTTGTCTAACAGACCATTTTTAACGATATTTAGTTAAGCAAACAGGAGTTCTGAGAAAGCCTTTCTTTATAAAATCGAAATGAAAAAAATTATTTCAGGGTTTTATTAACGAATTTCGTCTAAAGTTGTGATCATTATTTATGCCTATTTCGTAAAAAAAACTTTAAAGCTGTATTTCTGCAGATTTGTCTTTTGGTCTGTTAAATAAAAACAAAACTGAATCAACGAAATTAGGGAGTTTAGTGTTTTTATTTATTTCATTTTATTTGTTAATAGACCATTAATCTTATCCTTTTGAAAACATTTTATGTTTCGTTTTTTCAGCACTATTAAAGCTATCGATTTTAAGTCTCGTATTTTTAAATTACTTTGCGTGTTCTATTCGATTAGTTCTGCTGATTTGTCAGTTGACTTACCGTAAACTGGAAATCTATTACATCTGTTAACAAATTACAACAGGGATGTAGAATAACTTAAATAAGGGAATATGGAAGTCTAGGCATTTACGGGGCATTTACATTTGTGAATATCACCAATATCTGTGGACAGCATCATCACACTGTCACATTCCTTCCGTGCTCGGTGAACGAAGACCTTGTCCACAGATTATAACACGCCCTGCAGCTACAGAGAGTTGTAGTTCTAGACCGTATTTACGAAATTTAAATATGGAATAATTTAGTTGAAATCAACAAATTACAACAGGGATGTAGAATAACTTAAATAAGGGAATATGGAAGTCTAGGCATTTACAGGGATTATGACTTGTCAATGGCTGGTTTAAGTGGCCATTTTACACACTATGTAACATTCACCGTTTTGCCTATGTTTGAACATCCATATTTCTTCCATTTATTGATTTTAGTGAAGTTAAAGAGCCGAAACCTTTATTTTTGTGAAGAGATTCATCTGACTGAATTATTTCACATACTAGGCAACGCCTGAAAACAACTTTCCAATTTTTAAAATTCTTCTTGGACCAGTTGGTTTCATTACAGTATTTGAGTTTGTCCAAATGTTTGTAGACAAAAGGTCCAAGAAGTAGTTGAAAATTGAAAAATTGTTTTCAGGCGTTGCCTAGTGAGCTAAACCATGCCAATCCAACTTCATCCCACACTGTTTAGTCGCGAAGAGATCTACGAAAGCCGGAAGATCTATCCCAAAAAATTCCAAGTCGTGCGATAAATTGACTAATCTACACATTCTGGACATTGGGGCATAAAAACCAAAGTTGCTCTTAGAAGATTTTATAAATAGCAGATTTTGACTTCTTGTGACATGGTTGGGAACATGAAAAGAAATTGATTGCAACAGAGATGGGACATCACTTAAAGCATTAAGTATTTTGAAAATTCATATAAGGTCCATCTCAGTTCTACGTCTCTCCAATGAAGACAGATTAAGAGATTGCTCTATTTCAAAATAGGAATAATTACCCCTTTGTAATCCGAGCAACCATGCCACTTTTCTTAGAAAACGGTGTTGGACAGACTCGATATGGTTAATATGAGTCCTGTAGAATGGAGACCAAATAGGCGAAGCGTATTCTAGATGGGGTTGAACTAGTGAGCAATAAAGAGTTTTGATGGTATTAATATTTTTGAAGTCCGCCGTCACTTTATTGATAAAACCAAGAAGTTTGAGAGATTTGTTTACAATATTATCAATGTGTTCACGATAGGAGAGTTTACTATCTAAAATAATGCCAAGATCCTTTATTGGCGAAACCATTGAAAGGGAAGTATTTTTTAGTTTGTAGTTGAATTGTATAGGATTTTTTTTGTCGCGAGAAAGATATTATTTTACATTTGTCAATGCTAAGTTGAAGACAATTGATGTCGCACCATTCATTGAATCAATTAATATCATGTTGAAAAAGAAGACAATCATTGGGAGATTCAATCAGTTTAAGTACCTTGTTGTCATCAGCAAAAAGCCAGAATTTTGTATTTTGAAAAACATTGATATATATAATAAATTTTGAAACCCCATAGGTATTTACTATTTTTTTTACCTTTAAGTTAATCTTAGACATTAGCACTCTCAGAACTGTGTATTTTGCTATTTTTCAGTCAGTGGCAACCTATGGTATAGTGGGCTGGGGAGGTTGCACTGCGTCTATCATGAACCCCCCAATAATTAATACTAAAAGTGATGCTGCGTTGTCCCTCCACTTTCCCATTTGAGACATTGTTCCAATTCATGAAGGTACTGGACTTTAGACAATTTTTTCAAAAGAGTCATTGACACATTTCTGGTCATGCGGCTACAAGAGTTGATCCCAGCAGAATGCTCGTACGAGGTTTTCCTGTAATTTGAATTATTGAATCACAAATACACGTACGACATTTGCTCAGAGGAATTTCTCTTTTGTGGCCCTTAAGAGTGTTCAATATCCTATATGAACATATTGAGTTCTCCAAAACGAATGCCATTTTCAGGAGTGTACAAGTCTGGATTTCGTCTAAGGGAAGAGACCATTGCAAGAGACTGCTGCGAGATATTCCATAGATTCATATAGTTGGGATACGTAATTTTTGTATTTTTTTGTAATATGTATGTATTTGAATGAATAAATAAAAAATAATATGAAATACTTAAAACACTAAAATTGATGGGAACACTAAGGTCCTATCGTCATAATTATCATTTCCATTTCTACACCCAGTTGTGCATAGGGCACTGCATTTGTAAACTTAATGCAGTATTTCGTCGGTGATACTGAATACCGAAAACTGTTTTTTTTACGAAAATGTTTCACTAAAGTAAATTCATTTATTTAAAGTTGATGCATGCCACGGATTGGAGAATCTTACTGGATGTCAAAAGAAAAATATAAAAAATTAGGAATAATTTAAAAAAAATATATTTATAGATGACAACTATGAAGTTTCACATAAATAAATTGTCTGTTTTTATGAATGTATGTATGTGTATGCGCATGGGTGTATGTACGTGTGTGTATGTACATGTGTATATATATGTATATATATATATATATAGATATATATGTGTGTGTGTGTATATATGTGTATGTCTGTATGTATATGAATCAAACTGTGTATCCGAATTAGTTTATATTTTGTTTGTCTGTGCTTTATATTAATTTGTTAACTATTATAATATATTAAAATGTAATTGCCTAGCTTGGAACGGGGTATGTACCCTTGTTAGCTGGGCAAAGTGAACATGGAATTGTATTTTGATAAAGAGTGTGAATAAATAAATAAATAAAATAAATAAATATTACAAGAGAACAATTTTAAAAAGTAAAACCATTTGCTGATTTCACATTAATTTATTATGAATACAGAAGAAGAGGGGAAAAAAATTAAATACAAAAAAAATAAAGAAATTTTATAAAAATTCAATGAAAAGTACCTACATAAAACGGAGAAGACATTGTATAGTTCCAACTCTAATTTCTTCCCCTCTCTTTCTGCTTCCATGAACATTTATATTTCTTAGTTCACATTTGCAACAAACAATAAATAATTCAATGCAGGTAGATAGGAGAGCCCAAAACCAAGAAAAGGTTGCCCATGCCTGTTTTATGAAGATATATGTACGTTCTATTTTTTACTACAAGTTTTTTATTGCTACTTCTAAACACCATTCTACATTTTATTGCTTCTTACTGTATTTTTAAATTTTATTTTGTTTATATACTCATGTTTTATATAACTTTTATGTATGTTTAAGCCTAGTAGGCGTGAAAAATTAATAAAAGTAAAAATAAAAAATAAAAACATTATGTAGGAAACTGGCAATGTTTCAATTAAATGTTGACTACGTATGTTCAAAAATTCTATAATTAGGTAGATTTGTTACATTCTATGTATTGTTATAATATTGGTAAAGCCGGCATATGTCATAACTTAATTTCAAACTGATTTTTTTTAAATTAAAAGCATTTTTGACACGAAAATCCCTCATTAAGATACCGGACAATGGACAACCGTCCTTTGCAGTTTAAACGTCCATTTATCTTAGGAAGAATAGTAAAATGTTAAATAAAATAATAAATAAAAGTAATTAATTACATAGATTGATTAATTTAATCAATCAATAAAGCCACGCTGATGACTTTATTTTGTGTTTATTTAATACACAAAATTTCTCATAAATAAATATACTGGGAACCAAAATAAAACTTTTATTTATTTATTCAAAGAGATGAATCTAACAGTTATAACAGATAGTGTAAAAAGTTATAAATATGTTTCACAATAATATTATAAAGCCGATTCCATGGTAAATATCATTATCCAAAAAAAAAGAAGTTAATTACGTATGTTTAAGGGTGTGTGTGTGTAAAGGTGTGGTTGTAAATATAACATAATAGATAATAAAGATTGTACTGAATATCAATTGCAGGGAGAAGGGATAAAAAAAGATTTAACTGTTTAAATGCACATTGTGAATTTTTAGAGTCAAAATGCCTTTTTAGATTCAATTCTGTTAAAGCTGTAACATAACTTATTTGCTTGTAATAAAAAAGAGGTGTAAGATTACCTATGACTAAATTTAAATAAACAAATTAAATAATGTTTCATAAAATCAAACGGTTTATTGAACCATTTTGTTTATTTATTTATTTATACTTTTACATTGTTGGTATTATTTTTTTCAAACAGAATAATGTTCCCTGTCCCGTGCCGAGGGAAACATTTTACAAAATGTAAAACATGCCTAAGATTAGCTATTTAACAAAGTTAACATAATAATAACAATAAAAAAACGTAATTAATCTAATAAACCTAATTATCATTAACATAATAAACAATAAAAAACTAAAATAATCATAAAAAACATACCCAATTTATATACCAATAAAACAAATTTCATAAACAGTACGCACATTTTACTTATTTGGCTTGATCCACTCATCGATCCGTGCGCAACCCAACTCCACTATCCATTTCTTAATAGCAATTTTATATTGGGAGAACTTACTTATTGTCCTTATGGATAATGGAAGTATATTGTACACTTTAACCGAGTAGTAGGCCAATCCTCTTTGACCGAAGGTTGTATTTATTATTTTATTTTTTTGCAGCATCAGGGTGGAGTATCTAGTAACTCTTGTATTTGTAACGGAAGGTAGAGAATAATGTTTACGTGTGTATAGTAACAAAGCTTTTACATAAAGTTGTTTTATAGATTTTACATTAAGATTTTCAAACATACAGAGGGAGCTAGTTCTGATTGGGACTCTTAAGATAATTTTTATTAAAACTTTTTGTGCAATTATTATTTGCTTGATTAGTGTTTTATTTGCACACCCCCATCTAATTATCCCATATTCCAAAACAGATTGAGTTTTTGCATATTTTATATATTTTCTTTTAAGCTTATTAAATTTCTTATATTTAAAAAAAAGTTAATTTTCTTTTTCAATTTGTTTTTAATAAGATCAATTTGATTAGTCTATCTTAAGTTCCCATCTATATAAATTCCCAAATATTTGATTGAATCTACTCTGTCCAACGATTTACAAATGCATTCATTATTTGGTTTTATTGTTATAAATTTGGTTATTATAATTACAGTTTATATACGTTTTCCTAATAGTTTATGAAAAAATTATGTAACAATAAATATTACGTCATATTTATTTTATATAAGCTCGTCTCTCATTTACGCACCTCAATATACCTAACCCCCCCGTGTATCAAAAATATAACCAAATTATATAATCTCTTATGATTTGATTGGTGCGTCCCCCGTGGGTTCCGACCAATCGGGTAGGCGAAATATCTCGAGGGGAGGGGCTCGGGGGATTAAATTGGAAAGCGCGCGTCAGGAAGGGTAGTCTTCTCCGAGGGTTGGCGGGAAAACGTCAGATAATTCAAAATGGCGCCGTGAAAATACGAAAAGATTTTTCACGAAATTA
The DNA here is from genome assembly GCF_059751315.1 of Micrasema longulum. Classification (NCBI taxonomy): domain Eukaryota; kingdom Metazoa; phylum Arthropoda; class Insecta; order Trichoptera; family Brachycentridae; genus Micrasema; species Micrasema longulum. Next base: position 61,971 of record NW_028278771.1, read on the forward strand.
AAAAATCTCAATTACAATAACACCGTCGTAATAAACTGCTTCTAAAAGTGAAAATATTAAATTCAGTTTTATAAACAACATCATTAACAAGTATGTCCTTTTTTACGTTAATATTTATTACTGAATAGTCAGGAAATTTTATCAAGATAATATCTAAACAGAGACGAAAACATTTTTAAAAAAGGGGAGTGTGGAAATATATTTTATAAATTAAGTTTCTCTACTGATATTTAATTTGATGATGGAAGTGCATTTTAATTATTATATTAAATCGACTATTTTTATTTTTTAAACTTCATTTTTAATTTTTCACTAGTGACTGGGTATTGTCGTGACCGACACGTCAGACAAATGGGAGACTTAAATAATTATTATGTTATAAAAATGTAATTTATTATTTAAGTATTTTTATTATTACAATTGAAAACCGTATTTATTGGTCTAATGGCCTTACTTATAAATTGTTGATTTTTTAAATCATATTTTTTCTTGAAGCTAGCAGTAACTCACCCAAAAAGTACCTAATGATTTATAAAATAATTAAAAAGGTGTAAAGTAAATTAAGAAATAATAAAACACCAACTGAGGTTATAACAAGACCCAGTTCTAGAAATAGATTAAGAATTTATTAAGATTCAGATTATCTTGCACAATAAAATTACTAAGTTAGTTATATTTTTTAATTTAATGTATATGAAACGTACTGTAATAACCTCCATTATTAAAAATAGTGAATTTTAGACAATGAGTAAAGGGACTTGTAAAATCATTTATTTTGTCTTGTTTGTCTAGATTCTAAATGACACACGAAATGCAAAAGAACCTCTTCAAAAAAGTAAGAGAAATAAAACGATTTTGTAGATTTGCATCTGGTTAAATGTTACTCAGCGTGTAAAGCGATCACTTAAAACATTTCATGACAGGTTATAAGTCTTTTGAATAAATATATTTACCGCCGTATCAACAATTTAATATGTTTTTGTCCATAACAAAAGTATCTTGGTGTGTTTATTATATTTTTTATTTAAACTTTTTTGTTTTTCAGTGTCATATCATTTGCTAAGTTTTATTAATTTATTTATTTAGTACACCCAATACACAATGTCATTATGGCACATTTATTAATTTTCATGTCTCTTGTTCTGACTTGTTAGTAAATTCCGGGAGAAGTCGGGACTCCTTTGATATTACACTAGTCTACATACGATACAATACTTGTTGATGTCTCTCTTATTTTTATTTTTTTTTATGATAAAGGTGTATTTTTTGTAATCTTCAAATGGAAATTTACACACCGGATTTGGAAACTAAAATTTCGATAACTATGCTGGATTTTAATACAAAATAATATTTATCCTTGCTATGCGAAGAATGAATGTGACGCCAATACAGCAATTAATGTGTATAAGAGAGAACGGGAAGATATAACTCATAATAAAAAAGACAGAGACGCTGTTCTGTGGGCGGTGTTTGTGAGAAGAGATTCAATCGGTTATTGACAGTGATGAGGGATGCAGGAACGCACGTATGATGACCGGCGTATTTATGATTTTTAATTTATTTTCCTATAACTGAGGTAAATTATATGTTTATTTTTATAGAATCGGGTTGTGGTCCCGTGGCTAGTGTCTCGGACTCACGGATCAAAGGTCCGTGGTTCGAATCCCACTCTACCCCAACTTGATTTCCATTTTCTAATAGAGAGTTATTTACAACTCGTTGAAAATGGCCCTCAAAATTAAATATTTGCGTAAATTATAAGAACGCAAATATTTCTTTTTTTAAAGAAAAAAAAAAAAGAAAATAAAAAATTGTGGAAAAATAATTATTTTACAGTTTGTTTCCATGTTTTTTTTTTAATGTCTGAGCTTTACAATATTCCGTCTTTTGCTTGTGGTAACACTATGTTACATCACCGCGCGCAAAGAAATTATTTACCACAGTCTTTTAAGAGTTCAATCGATACATTTGAAATATTATGACACATCAATTTACAAAATACATAATAAGAATTTATACATAATATAATCCGGATAAGTTATTTAATTATACGTGGTGTAGCAAGTTAAAATCATGTTTCTAAAATTTGAATAGATTTTTTTTTATGATTTCATAATTGAATTTAGTAATAATTTTTTATAGTAAAAAAAAATATAAAAAATTTCAATAAAATAATAATAGTAATCTACTCACATGGTATTAGACACACCATATGATATTATTTATCTTTTATTTATCACGCGTTTCACAAATATTTTACGCCAACAATATTTTCTTAAGGACAGTTCCACCGTAAAAGGAAGCTAAATAAATGTTGCGGATTCGTTAAAATGGGTAAGTTGTGTTGCTTTACCTGTTTTTTACATACATGCATTCATTTTGTCCATTTTGACGATATCACTGTTGGCGAAATAAATTATTTACTTTAATATTTTTTTGGTAGAACTGTCAAAATACCCTTTATAAAAATTATTTTTATCTTTAATGTTTTCTCTTTATCTTATTCTTAATTGGGTACAATTTTAGTTCTTATTTATATACTGATCAGAATGTATATTGTACATAAGTCAACGTTACGCACGAGATTTTTTTTATTTTTCTTTTCATATTTTTTTATTTTCTTTTACTTTGGAAACATACAGTACAATTACATAGTTTATAGTATACAAAATTAGACTTAACTCTAATGGACCAGTGAAGTTTCCATATTACATTACATGCTAAGCTTATCAACTATTTTTCATTTTTTAAGTACAATAATAAGGGAAAAAACATGACTAAAGTTGTTTAAAAATTAAAATCAAAGTAAAAGTGTTATGTTAAAAGTATTTTGTTATTATTTACATAAATTAAAATAGTATTTAATTGACAAAATGAATTAAAAAGTAAGACTTAAAATAAACTAAGCAACTCGGCGTACCATGTTGGATATGAGCTTTCTATACAAAATTGTTAATAACGTAGTTGATAGCCCAGAAATTGTTAGAGGCATTTCATATCGAGTCCCTGTCCGTAGAACTCGTCAATCTGTACTCTTCGACATTCCTAAGTCAATGACTAATTATTTAAAAAAATAGCACTCTACGAAGAATACAGATTACCTATAATGACAGTTTTAGTGACATCGACATACTACATTGTAAATACCATATTTTTATCAGATCAGTTAGACATTTTAAATTTATCTCCTGCTTGACTTTTAACTTTTAATTTGATTCTTAATTTTGTCTTTCAATTTTAACTTTTTAATTTTAATTCTTCATTTTAACTTTTAATTTAAACTTTTAACTTAATTTTAATTTAAACTTTTCATTTTAACTTTTACTTTTAATTTTAATAATTTGATTTCAACTCTTAATTTATACTTACCTACATCTACTACCCGCATCGAATAATTTATTGTTAGTTGTGATTTTTTTTACAATTAAATTGAAATGTTCATGGAAGCAGAGAGAGAGGGAGGAAAGTAGAGTAGCTTTACAATGTCTTCTCCTTTATATGAACTTTTTATGTAATATTTTTATTTTTACTTTTTTAGAATTAAATTATTTTTCCCCTCTCCTCCTGCATTCATTAGTGTGAAATCTGTAATTGGTCTTACTTTTTAAAATTGTTCTTTTGTACCTTGTTTTTTATATAAAGACTGTATGATTTCATTAATAAATAAATAAATAAATAAATAAGAAGTATATATCATGCTCAACTGCAACAAAAAAAACAAATTTAGAAAAGGAAAAATATAAATATCACACATATTTAATGGAATTCAAAAAAGAACAGATGAGAAGCAATTATAAAAGAAATAAAAGACAATAAATTTAAGTTTGTTTAAAAAACATCCTCAAAAATAAAAACATATTATCGTCGCTTTAGTTCGTTTTTGACCAGCAGACCACTTTTAATGAAATTAAGTAAGTGTACACGAGTTCTGAAAAGGCCATTATTTATAAAATTCAAAAAAATTAAAATAGTTAAGGGGTTTTTCAACGAAATTTGTCTTGGGTTGTCGTCATTATTTATCCCTATTTCATAAAAAAATTAAAGATTTATTTCTGCTGATTTGTGTTTTGGTCTGTTGGACAAAAATGAACTGAAGCGACGTTATGGTAAGAAAAGCAATGTTTTTTTTAAAAGCAGTTCTAAAAGTAATTAAAAGTAGTTTAAGAATATAAAAGAGTTCTTCAGGATAAATCTTCCTGCTTTTCGTAGATCTCTTCGGCCTAAAATTGGTGTGGAATGTAGGAAGACTGGCATTGCTTTACTATTAGATGTAGAGCATGTTCTGTAAATATAAAATCCGTACCTTTATTTAAGGTTCATATGTTATCATTACAAAACGCCTATTTTGTCGCCGTTCAGGAAAAAAAGAAGTTTTGAGTTAAATACGTCATTCGAAGCGTAAAATTATGTTCCTTGAGAGACAAACGTCACCGAGGTAACTTAGAAAAGAAAGCGTAATTCCGAATTATTTGTTATTTTATTTAAACATTTTTTTTAAATATGTAAAAAATATTTCTTCCCACAAAATAATATTTAACCACAAATTTATAATTATTATTCCTAATATATTTCTTTCACTAACTCTTATAGCTTGCATCGTCCTGATTATAAACAAGCAAAAGTTACTTAACCAAAGTTTAGCCACCTTGCCTCATTAAAAACTTTATTGATATTTTTTAATGTATCAGAATGAAAAACTTATCTATAGAATTTATTTAAGAGACACAAATATATATTGTTGTATACTTAAAATCTCTTCACTCCAAACTTTCATATTGCAATTTTAATAAATAAGGTTTTTCGGGTAAATGACTTTTGCCTTAACGACGACGATTTGTTCAAACAATATTTTGAGTAAGTCCAAATTTTCTTAGACAAAGACTGTATCAAACCCTTTAGAGCAGTGTTTCCTAAGGTGGGACGTACGCCCCACCAGTGGGGCATAACGCCTCAGAGGTGGGGCATCACGCTTCAGAGATGAGACACGTCGGCATTCCACATATAAAAGGGAATACTCATCGGTCATACAAAAAATGCCTGAGATGTGCAAAATTAAAATATTTACGCCAAATTGTATTTAAAATAGAATGAAACTCGTTACAATTTCAATAATTATCTAAAAACACAGAAACTGTGCAGGATGTAGGAATAATGGCATGGATTTGCGAAGAAACTAACACAAAATATCCTAATATTACTTTGCATGCTAAAAAATTATTATCACCCTTTCCCTCATCTTATTTGGTGGAATGTGGTTTAAGCGCCATAAGCAATTTACTCATTAAAAACGAAATCGATTGGATATAACTAATAGAGGTATAGAGGAGACTTAAGGCTGAAATTAACTAAGTTAGATCCGGACATCAAATTTCTTTGTAGCAAGCGTAGCTTTAATCATGAATAAGGCGTCAAGATATGTGTGTTTGTACTCAATTTCAATTGTTACTTGAGTTTTATTATTGTTTTCATATTTATTTAATTCTAATTAATAAAATTTTCAATTTGTGTTTTGTAATCATTTCAGTTATAATATATGTATTAAAATAGGTTTTTTTTAAATTCCATTAGGGGTTCATATGTTTTCAAACATATTATAATATGATTTGAAAATTTACCTGCTGTTTAATTAAAAAAAGATGCCCGTGGGGCATCTGACTTTTGAAAAGACTACGATGGGGTATGGCATAAAGAAGGCTGGGAAACACTGCTTTAGAGAGTTATTAAATATTATGTAAATACCTATAATTCCATATGTCCTTTCGTAAAATTTTCTCTGTCTCTGTTTTTATATGTTAAGTATATTTAAAACATTTAAGAGTGTGAGTGAAAATTCTTGATGGAAGTTCATTGTAATTTATTATATACATAAAATATGAGAGATACTTTAATTCACAAATTTAGAATATCCAGTGACCGGTTTCATCGCTTTTGCGACATCTTAGAATAAAACACTTAAACTCATTAAAATAGCATTATATCAATTCATTAGTTAACCCGAAGAAATTTTGATAATGATCCTTAATATAAAAATTACTTTTATTTAATTTAATTTCATATAATTTTCAATTATCTATCCTTATCTCTATTTTGTTGAACTTTGAACTCCTTAATAAAAATACCAGTCTCGAAGATGTCGCGAAAGTGATGAAATCGGTCACTGGATATTCCAAATTTGTGGTTTAAAGTATCACTCGTCTTTTATTTATATAATAAATTAAGTATCTTTGTTCTGCTAACGAATATTCATATTTTAAAATAAATATTTGCCTTATTATGATTTGCCAAAATATTTCAATTTAACGATTTGTTAATAACTCACTATTAGAAAATGGGAATTAAGTTATCATAGGGTGAGGTTCGAACCGCGGATCTCTCTGTTTTAAATTCAGTGTGGGGTGTGTTCGAAGGCTTCATGTAGAAGTTCTTCTCTCTTTATCGTTCTCTTCTCTTTAAATACAGGCTGTACATACTTATTATATTGTATCTGCGAGTATTTCGTCATTAAAAAACTTATGATTAACACTGTTTTAAGTTTGTCACAATTTTTTTTTTTTTTTACATTTTTTTTGCACCACAACAGGCCAGGAGGCCTAATTACAGTGGTGAATTACATCACAGAGCCCAGGATTGAGAAAAATCACATTTTAATTTTTGTGTTCTCACCGGGAATCGAACCCGGAACCTTCCGTGCGTGAGTCAAGCGTCTTGACCACTACACCACGGAGGCCGCCTTTTGTAGACAGGAGCTGAATTGAATTGAATAGAGAGTTTATTTTATATTTTTTAATGGAATGATCCGCTAATCTTCCATTTAGTCTTGACGGCAGGTGAGATAGAGGGGATATGGAAAGAGATATTGAAAAATACACTCCAACACCCTGATTGGTTTGAAGAAAAATGATACCTAAACCAAAACACGATAAAACAATTCAAAATAATTAAAAGTATTATACATTATTAAACAAGAGAGGGAAAAAACAGTGAAAATAAACATATGCATTGATTATGGTTTTATTTCTTTTAAAAAGAAAAAAATGGTGGGTGTCTCAAAAATCGCTTAACAGATTCACGTGCGGTTTTAAGAAAAAAAAACTAATTTACGTCCTCAAGGTTTAAAAATAATAACATCTTCAATATGTTGAGTAGAAAAAAAAGTTAGAAGCATATATGTGTTTTCATCGATTTTCCAGGGTTGCATTCGTCTAAAATGCATATATTGAAAAATTGGGAGGATGTTGTTGTTTTTTTGTATATGAAAAAAAAAATGTATTTTAACGTTTCCAATCAACAATTATTTTTAATGGATACTAAATTGAATAATTTCCTTACAATTTCTTAATTTCTACATATTAAGTAATTTTGAATGGATTTTTAGTAATGCCTTAATAATTTTATCTTACTTTTAATACATTTTTGAAAAACGGATTCTTACACGAAATGCACCACTGTTTGTACGTAGACCAGAGTTTGACAGTTGCGAAAAGAATTTTATATTTCAAAACAATTAATTGATGTTTTAGAATTCTACCATAAACAAGTACCTACCTTAGGTACCTACTTTAATTAATTGTTTGAATATTAATTATTTTTGGTTTTGGAATTCAATCATACTCAAGTATATAAGTACCTACTTATCAATGAAAAGTATTTTTCCTTTTATTCGGACAGTTTTTGCACGCTTTTAATTAGGCATTTTTCTTTTCAGTAGTGAATTTAGCACGATTTTGATTTGAGCACGACGAGGCCTCTTAGCCAATCACATGAAGAGATAAAACAAGAAACAAACCTTTATTACGAATATATAAATAGTTCAAAAAAGTCCAAAATAAATATCATGTGTAATTAATTACGAAAAAAAATGTTGGTTCAACCAGCTAATAGCAGGCAAGCTAACGTTCGGGCAGGACAACGTCTGTCGGGTCTGCTAGTACTTAATATATAGTAATTCGGTGTTGTGATAATATCTGGTTCGATTTTTTTTTTATAATTACGTTTTTTGAATGTTACTGAACACGAATAATTTTTTAGGTTATTGAGAGAGATTTCTTGCCCACTTTCTCGATGGCTGGTCCATTTTTATCACCTCTACCTGGTGAGTTGCTGACGGAGTATATGTTCGGAAGAAGAAGACAAAGAAGGAACAGGACTACATTCAGTCCCCAACAACTCCATGAGCTGGAAGCTCTCTTCCACAAAACCCACTACCCTGATGTGTTCCTTAGAGAAGAAGTTGCCCTAAGAATCAGCTTATCGGAAGCTAGAGTTCAGGTAAGAACACCTTTCAATATTATAATAATTAGGAAGTTCATTTCTACGGGAAATTCGATAAAAAAAATGTTTTCTTACCCGCGGTAAAATTCAAAGCAAACGTATGAAAAAATAATAAAAATGATTTTAATAAAAACGAACTACTTTAGCTTATAAAATTTTCAGTTATGTAAAAATTCATTTTTATACGTCATATTGTCAAATGTATGCAAAATTTTACTACTCCTCTTTTTATGATTCACAGCATATTGTGATGAAATAATAATATTGTTAGGATTTTGGTTGATGAGGGTTGGTGGAGCTCCTACAGTTAGAGGTTAACAGAAGACACATAATTGTTGTTTAATGCGTATTTATTACATGGCGAATAAGATACAAATCTTGGTTGCGTAGCGCGAGCGTAGCTGCGATGATGGGTTGAGGAGACTGCACTTGAAATACGTGCTGGAACTGAGTGACAGACTAACTGAATTTTACAGGACTGAGCGTTGACTGCGCCCTGTGGTCTCTTTATAGGCCACGTTCCTTTGTTCTACATATGTCATGGCAGGGACGATGTAAATTTACTGCAGGACGTTGATCGCTTGTTTTGCAGAATGTAATGAATTCAATTCAATAGAAAACGCTGAGTTTCTTCTTGGAGTTATGACTGTACATTTCAAATGAAACTTTTTTTTAAATAAAATAAATATTTGCGTTTTTATGATTTACCCAAATATTTCATTTTGAGGGCCATTTTCAACGAGTTGTAAATAACTCACTTTTAGAAAATGGGAATCGAGTTGGGGTAGAGTAGGATTCGAACCACAGACCTTTGGTCCGTGAGTCCGAGACACTAGCCACAGGACCACAATCCGATACAAAACTATTTAGCACGTGTGTGTCATCGAGCATAGACTTTAAACCCCACATATTAAATAACTTACAAAAATGCCTAAAAGGCGACATTTAAAACAGGGTCTTATTTGACCCAACACCGCCACGCACGTATTTTTTTGAGCCAGCGGGATTAAATGACGTTACTAGTTCTTCCGAATCAACCAATGTTAAGAGAGTTGCGATGGGTTTACGGTTTACAGTATGTCAACTGACCAATCAGCAGAACTAATCAAGAAGAAGGGAAAGAGAACTTGAGACGTCACACGCGAAGTAATTTCAAAAATACAAATCTTTAAACAATCATAACGCTGATAATACGCAATACAAATTTATTTTTTTTACATTTTTGGTTTAATTTAATAGCCTATCAAGAACTTTTAAAAGCTTATTGTATTCCTTACTAGTAAATCTAATAACATTCTTCAGAAGTAAATTCAATAATTTTCTTTATTTGAAGATCTGATGGTGATCAGTATGGAAATGTTTATTATTTCTGAGGCTTGAACCTAAAAGGGCCAATGTCAGATTTCTTTTTGTTTTACCACTATTTTGTAGAGATTGTAGAGATAAAAGAGCCAATGTCAGATTTTTTTTTTGTTTTACCACTATTTTGTAGAGATTCGATGTCAATGAGGAAGTTCAGTGGTTTTTTTATATTTTTTTTTATTTATAAATCATATAACACAAAGTATATTACATTGAATTACATTCCCAGGAGTTACAATAACTCAATTCGGTACATAAATAATATTAACATTTAAAAAATAACACATATTGAGAACTAAGAAACAAAGCAAGTTTAGCACCTTTATAACTAAATATACAACAACAATATATACGCCTAAAACCTTTACTTACACAAGCAGAATAAATATATATAAAAAAACGCTTTTAAGAATAAAAAAAAGGAGTGAATCCACTGAGGGAGATAAAGTCATTAACATCACATGCCATGCAGATGATGCTGTCATAGTGATGATGAGAACATATCCTTTTCTGTTAGTAAACATCGATGCCTAAGAAATGTCGTATAGTACAATGAACACATGATTATTGGAAACATAATTCGGATATACAAAACGTGTGTCACACCAAATCATGGTGTATACAACAGAGGCGAGGATAGATAGAGAGAAAATAAAAAATACAAAAAACCAAGTAGAAAAACCAAATAGAAAAACTAAATAGAAAAACCAAATAACTGCTCAGAACGTCAGAAATAAAAGTACTAAAGGCACTCGCGGGGAAACCCAAAAGAGGCAAAATCTAGAGTCAAGAAGTTAGACGGATTTGCGAAACCTATTGCATAGTAAATAGATTATGGAGAGATTACGCCCGTAATTCCATTAATCGAAAGCTCTAAAATCCCCTTGACCATTGCTCACGAAATCCCGTTTATTTTTACTATTTTCCATGATCGATGGCACACACACGTGCTAAATCATTTCACCTGAAATATAGAGCGACGACTGATAAAGCAAATCATTATTTTAAGTTGGATCAAATAAAACATATTCTGCAAGTCCAACAATATTGCACATTTTAAACTAAGCCAAAAGCGATTTTTGCGATACTTATATCGTAAAGAAAATAATAAATATCTATTCTTGTATGCATCATTATTTCTAGCATGGATGCTGGATTACAACACCCTTGAATCTAATCGCAATTTTTTTCTTGGGAAACATTTCTTTAAGCTGATTTCTGAAAGTAGATTTATTTATTTATTTATTCATATTTTACTCTTACAAACTATAAACAATAATAAAAATAATGTGACCTCACTAGGGTAACCCGTGCCGAGGACACTTAACAATCTACTTTTTTGAAATGTTTTTACATTTGAGAATAAACAAAGAAGACTAACTTAATAAACAGAGATAAATAACAAAATATTCAGACTGTTTTTAAAAACTAGGTTTATATGGACATCTATATTATTTATATTTTAAAACGCACAATGAAAATAACAAAAATATGTAATCCAAATATGCTGAAAGTGATCAGTTTGTATGTTCCCAATAATTAAACTAGAGCGAGATTTCATGCACTGTTTTACGCACACAGAAACCATACAAATGCAAGTCAGAATTCATCTATTAATAGGGCAATTCGCTTGCTAAATACGGCTTCTGCTTATAGTATTCGATCTATTTTTCAGTACATATCGGTAGTTTAGGAGCTATCTGCTTTCTATTCAGTAACTTCTAACTTATATTTACAGTCTTCATAACGTGATGGGTTTAACAACCAGTAAAGTAATACAGACTGCAATTGTCAAATAAATGAATAAAATATACATAAAGCAAATTGTAAACGCATGGAAAATATTAAAATCCCCAAATTAATCACTCTCTCTGGAGTAGGGAAGATTCTGAATAGCACCCCAAGGTACGTATTCTGATGGGAAGTTAAAATTTATCTTCAATTTTATCTACAAAGTAAAATTAAGTTTTCTGTATGAAAAATATAATATGTTCACAATTTTTTTTGTTCAAAACATGTTCAATTAGCGGTAACCGACGAAGATAGTTTGAATTTTCATTCACTTTCGTACATAAATATCGATATTAGTTTATACCGTCTCAGTACAGGTACCCTGAATACGTACCCAGGTTCAATTCCTGACATGGTGGGCATGAAATATTGTTTATTTAAGGCTGTTTAACACTGCAATACTGCCGTCATAAGAAAGAACGACGCATCTAACATTTTTTTCGAAAATGAGTTAAATACACATTCGGAATCAGGAAAAAAATACGCATCTACTAAAAATACATCTATCTTCCTAAAATAACCACAACCCTATTATTTTCACTAATAAAGAGACTAAACTGCAAAAAGTCTTGAAGATTACTTAATATAAAAGGCTGTTCTGACTTATATAATAATTATTAAAGACTGATTAAAATACTTATTTTTCTTCTATTCCGTTTTTAAAAACATCTGAAATGAATGTAGGGTAAGGGTGTACAAAATGACATCGGCGGGTAAAATGACATAGTTATCATTTCTCTGAAACCAAACTCTTGGTCACGTTTGAAACTGCACAAGAATGAGCACTGGTACGACACATAAATACTCACTAATATTTAGGACGCTTATGACGACCGCCCGAGGAGGACGTGTTGCGGGTTACTTTGTGAAATAAAACAATATTTTTGTTGCGCGGACACCGAAGGTATTATTATTATGTTATTTGTATTATTCTATAACACAAACTGAAAGGATATATTGTGTCATTGTTAATCTTCATATAAAACTATAATTTTGCTAAAATTTACTAGATGCCAAGTGATATTTTTTAATGTTTTTAAAAACTCACGTAGTGGGGTAAAACGACAAATGTACCGGTAGGGTAAAATGACATACCATGCCATTTTTCCCCGCTTAATACTTTTATTTCTTTAGAAGAATAATAATGCTTCGCAATATGTGCGTAAAACATGACATTTGAATACAACTCCAAATATATCAGAAGCTAAAGCTAAAGGTTTCAAAAAACATATCCTGGAAAAGTGTAAACAAGGTATATGTAAAAAATTGATTATTAATTCAGACACTGAAGACCTTCTACTTACAGACGATGAAGATGACTGCTCATGCATTTATTGTAATGAGTTATATACGAGATCAAAGCCAGGTGAAACATGGTTAAAATGCATAAAGTGTGGAAACTGGGTTCATGTAGAATGTGCTGGTTTAAATAAAAAAAACAAGATTTTTGTTTGTGAAGTGTGCATTTAATATTTTAATTCTTTAATATTTATAAAAAACGTTTCAATTCTGTTTTTAAAAAGTGTTGAATAATCATCCCATCTAAGTATATATCGTATGACATTTTGTACACCCGGTGGGGCAAGGCGGTTTTTTGTAGTATGTTTTTATTTTTGTATTTTTATTTGATAGATTTGTATTTTTTCCTACAACAACAGTGCTAAAATGTTGAAAAATAGTGTACATTTTGAACCAAAGAGATTTTCTACTAAATATGTTACCAATTATTTTTTTTTTCATTTTACAAAAAAATCTATGTGATTTTGTACACCCTTCCCCTACCTACTCGTTTTTAATTAAATTTAAGATCTGCTGGTAATTTCGAAGTTAATTGATTATTAAGTCGGCGTTACTCAGTAACATCTATTTTATTTAGTTGAGTAAAATCAATTGGCATATTAACACTAAAAAATAAAGACGTTTACTGAATTACTAAATAAAAAGGGCGTTTTAGCTAGAAACGTCTTTTCATTGAAGTATAACATATTTTCTTGTAATTTTTTTACTAAAAAGAAGACGAAAATGTTAATTTTTAAATATATAACGTAAAATTTACTAAAAACGGTAAATATTTCGTTAGGGCCAACCATTATACATACTGTCGCACAATAATACACCTCATTTTTGTCGTATTTTTCACACAGCGAATTTTTCAATCTCCGAGTTACAAAATATTTATTTTCTTGGTTTTTTGTTTTATGTAAAAACGTCTTTCTTTCTTACAACGGCAGAATATTGTGCTGGTACCTGGAGCGTAAAGCTAGGGTTTCCTAGGACAGCGGTGCCCGTATTTTAACGACCGTAGTGAACGGTGATGCGGTGGACAGCCGTCATAACGGTGACTAAAGAGTGGTTTCCTAGGAAAACGGTGTTATCAACACCATTTAACACCGTTTTCATAGGAAACCACTCTCTTGTCACCGTTACGACGGCTGTCCACCGTATCACCGTTCCCTACGGCCGTTATGATACGGGCGCCGCTGTCCTAGGAAACCCTAGCTTTAGCCTAATCACATTATCTTCCATGCAAAAATATCCAGATACACTACAACACCGTGCCGTATACACCACTGGCTGCGGATAGAGAAATGAAAATGATGATAGTGACTTTTTAAGTATTCTTGAAAACACACGCGTCCTAACATTGCTTTTTATGACATTTGTTACGAATATAATATACATTATTGAGCTTTCGAGCATAATTCGATGACATTTAAGTGAAATGTTGTTTTTTTTTTATTCATTTGATCGAGAATACAAATTATTTATAAATCTGAAAATGTTTGTAACTGTGGAATAATAAATATTATTCGTTATGTACAGAAACGCTCGAATTTATTATCGATTATCAAGCTGCTTTTCTACTTCCATTATCTGGTGGAAGCCAAAATATTGTCTGTAAAATACTGACAGGAAGAGTGAGCAACACACGGCACAGTAATCCAGAAAAATACCACCTGTATGGTCGTAAAAATATATTTAAAAAATTACAATCTGATTTAAAATTATGCTTAACCGACTCAAATAGGGAAATATCACATACTACGAACACCGATAACAATATATGAAATGGATTTAGAATAATTCATTGTATTTTCAAAACCAATATGGATATTGTGGAGAAACGTTTTCATACATAAATGTAAAAAATAAATTTAATAAAAATACGTTCGTAAAAAAACGCCACGTGTTAAGCCTTGGTTGTTGTGACGTCAAGATTCGTGATACTGTTTTACACAAATTTCAATGACAGGAACAAATAAACACGAATCGTGACGTACTAGGGGCGAAGCCAATAGAATCACCGTTTTTGCGGGAATTCAAAATTACAAATTTAGAAGTATTTTTTATGCTACTTATAATTGAGGACCGTCTAAACAAAGCGAAAAATCTACAAAATGTAAATATTTTAGGAGAAGGTTTTTTCATGTTAAAAAAAAACTATTGCGATTTTAAATAAAATAAAAATTATATTTTGTTAACTTAGATATATACTAAAAATCAACAATGTAGAATTAGTAAAATTATTTATAAAAATGTTCTAAATTCACGAATTTTTACAAAAAAGAAATATCTACATAGTTTTGTGATAGAATGTATGGAAAATTGATTTATGTTGGGAATTAAATAAGTTTACTTTTCCATGAAATCATTTCAAACTGATTTTTTGTCAAATTATATGTCTACTGACATATTAAAGTATATATGTAAATATACACATTTGGGAATTTACCTCCTCAATATTTTTTGTATACATAATACCACAAATAAAGTGATAACAAAATATATTTCAAATAATATTATATTATAATTATTATTTTACTTCTTTTTTCTTGGTTGAAATCATGTTTTGTTTGTGATTTTTTTTCGATTTTAAAAAACTTAACACCCCAAAAAATATATTGATATTTCGCTTTGTGAAAACTCTATGTAGTGTAGTTATTTCGTTTTGTAAAAATTTACGATATATGAACCGCTACAACTTCGCATATATATATCGTTTTGTTAACGTTTTATTTCACCAATCGATAAAGCTCACATGGAAGAACCCATTTCAATAAAAAAACGCATTTGTTTTTTATTTAGAAATTTCACTTTGTGGAAACGGTCTTCAATTAGATCATTTTTTGCTGGGCAGTATTTCGTAGACCTTTATTTCTTTAAAAATATTTTTTTAAAAGTGATATTTCCCTACCCCCCGTTGATTGCGGGGGGTGCGTTTTGGACATGGCCGCGATAAGCAAAAATTCGCGATCAACGGGGGATTTTTCGCGGAAATCTTATTTTTTAACGGATCTTTTTCAGATGATTTAATTTTATTTTAAGGCAATGCAAGTTGGGTCGTTATTTAAACCAATCAAACCAACCATTGCTTGTTTAAAAAATAATTACTCATTGCTTTATTATTTTTTTTCAATTGATCGCACTCGGGCAATTTAAAATCCCTAACTGCAATTTTGCCACTACTTTTTAGCTTTTTTTCTTAGTTTCTTTTCATCACAAAAGATCTTCACAGGACGCAGTGACGTCGGGAGTTTGCATAGCACATACCCCCCCCCCACCTTAGAATTAGAAGAATTAAAACGTCACTGCATTGGGAAAAATATCGCGTTAGGGTCGCGATCAACCTGTATACAGTAATAATATTCTGTATACAAAAATAATGACTCAGATGTCACCGTTCTGTAGCAACAATTTACGGACAGTGTATACTTGTAATGCCGTATTAAATAGACTTCATGAACTCGGCAATAGTTATTCCCACGTATCTGATATATTTAGTGTAGGGTATTGTTCCTATAGAACAAACCTTTTGAACTTTTTCAAAGATGGTGAATGGTAATTATATTAATTTATTCATGCATTTCATAATATATACAGTTTTTGTTCACTTTGCCCAGCTGTGTGAAACAGTACTTATGATTTTCTTGTTGTATTACTGTAGAATGTTTAATTATTTAAACCTTCTAAATATGCCGTATAATTTTTAGGTTAATTTTTTTTAAATCTTGGGTATAACGAAATTTATGTTTAAAAAAAATGTATATATATAGCCAAATATGTTCGTATTATAAATGTTTGTAAAAGGCAGATTTGCCGTTTATGTTAATAAAATAAAATAATATTACAAATGTTAATTATGTTATCCTGATAATTGTTTATAGGTCTGGTTCCAAAACAGACGAGCAAAGTGGAGAAAGCAAGCCAGACTACAGCTGCTTCAAGACGCATGGAGAATGCGATGTTTAGGCCTCACCTCACCGCCGATGATGATGGGTAAGAATTTATTCTACAATTAATTTTAAATGTACTTAAATATGCAGTTACCTTGTTTTTTTGTGTCATAGATTTGTCCTATTTAACCCATTAAGTGCCACAAGTGAGATATTTCGAATGTTACATAAACATTTGTATGTAAATATCTAGAATATTCACGGCTCCATATTGATTTATTTATGCTTTATTATGTTCGTTCATAACATCTTAAGAGCTAATATAAACTTATAATAAAAATATTTTTCAAATTAATGGTAAATATTTTATTCCTTTCTATTTATTTTATTTCTTCAGGTAACTCATTGTACAGCTTCAACCCCATGTACCAAATTTTGAGATTCTGTTTTTCTCCTCATTGATGACCTCATTTTTTTTATCCCTAGTTATAACATTGTTGGTTTAATTTTAATTTTGTTTTTTATTTTTTTAATCTTCTTAATCATTTTATGTTTGAAAATTGCTTCATTATATATTTTTTTTGCTTTACTGTGAGCAAGCCAATTTCTTTGTGCATTCTTTCTATATTAGAATACATATTTCTTTTGAATATAATCCTACTCGCCTAACTTTAAAGAATTGATATATGTTTAATTTCCCCTCTATTACAAAAAAAAGAATGGAAGAACAGTAATATATGTGTAGATATATGATTATTTTATAAATGAAAACACTACTCTCTATATCTATTACAAAGAAAATGTGTAAATTTTATAAATTTTTCAATTAATTAAAATCGATAATTTTATGCATTTATTTTCCTAATTGTAATGATTATTTACTATGTGTAGTACTGTCTCTTACGATTCCTTGTGATTCCTGTGATAATATGATCAGAGTGGTTTCCCGTTGCCTTCTCTGGTGGATTTTTCTGTCTGGGTTACCTTCCCTTAGCTAGGGTTTGGAGGTGCAGAAACTCGCCTATCATCCTTTCGTTATCTGCTGTGATCACACCGTTATGTGTGTGATCCCACTGTCCATGGTTCACGACGTGAACGCTAGCGAGTAGGACTAGTCAGTAGTGTTGCCGGTGGAATGCAACTGGGTGTTTTTAGCATTTTACACCCTCCAGCAAGATGTGACTCACTGCGACTCTACTGACAGTTCGAACCCCAATATCCTCTAACCAAACTTATCCCTTTTGATAGTTTTTTTTTTAGTCTATTGTGCAATATTTTGTCCGACCTGTGATGGTTTTCATGTACTTTTTGAATTCGTAAGAATCATTCATATTATTTATTTTCAGGACGTCCAGGTCATATGAGTCCTCCAGACGGGCTGTCCTCCCCCCCTGAGAAATCTGATGAGCGTCCATCATCAGCGTCTGGAGGCCCTTCGTCACCACCGAGAGACATATTCCACCACCTTCCGATCCCGCCAATTCCTTCACCAAAGTCAAAATACGACGAAAAACCCCAGAACAATGACCACGATAACCTAAGAAACAACCATCAAAACAGGATGGAGAACCAGCCCATGAGAAACGATCAGCAAAATAGGATGGAGAATCATCCTATGAGGAACGACCACCAAAACAAGAACATAATGACTAATTTCTCACTTAATGGAATTCTATCTAGGCCTGATATATCCAGTCCAACCCCGACTGATCTAAGCTTAGCTCCGAAACTGTACCAGTTTCACGAAAACCAATATCAAAATGGAGGATACAACAATGAAAAGACCACGCCAAACAGTGACAATTCTGATAAAGACAGCGATACAGAAATAGATCTTACTTCTCACAGCGGTAAAGAAGAACTGTTGAGGGCTAATAGTTCGCTTCTTTACGGAAATGTTAAGGACTATGGCCAACAGAACCCAATGTTGAACGAAATGGTACCGAACGATCTCAGTATGAACTGCGGGAAAAATAATTCTGAATAACCATAAATTATCAGCAATTCGATTGGAGCCTAATATGATTCAGCTCATTGTAAATAACAAAGGATAGACACTTTTACATTTAAATGTTATTAGTTTTTTATTAGTATAATTTTGATTACAATTCCCAGCAGTTGTACGGATTTATTTTTGCACAGATTAAAACAAATTTTTACAAAAAGCACTACTCAAATCCCCTATTTTGGAAGTAATGATAGAGGTCGCAAAAAGAACAACCCTGTCGAAAGTACTTTAAACAAGTCCAATGAGACAATATGAACTATACAGCCCATGGGCAGATAAAAACATAGATGAATGTAACAGAAAATACTGGTGCAAACCAATCCGGGGGATTAAAACCACGTAGACGATACGAAAATTAACATCATTAGGAAAAAGTTTTAGATTAAAATTGAAACGGGTTGTGGTTCCGTGGTAAGTGTTACGGATTCACGGATCTGAGGTCCGAAGATCAAACTCCACTCTACCTGTGAGCTATTACTCGTTGAAAATGGCCCCAAAAACTAAAATATCTGGGTAAATCAGAAGAACGCAAATATTTACTTTAAAAAAAATGTCTTTAAAGAATCTTTTTTATATTAATCATTGCTTTATATAGGGCAGTTTTTTTACAGGGACTCTGCGATTGTGCATATGATACAGGAAACATAGGTTAGCAGCAAAAATAAAAGATTTTTCAAACACTCTCCGGCTGTCCTAATCACGTACACATTCCGTAAACTCCATAAATTGATTAAATCATATTTCAATTAAACTTTTACATTAAGTCATAAAATATTAATTTTATTTGATCATCATCATCATTCCCCTTTTTACACATAATGGTGGATAGGGCACTGCCTTGGTACAGTAATCACAGCGAATCTTGTCCATTAATTAGCCACTTAAATGTAATATTCCGGTATAAAAGCACATTGGGCAATAGCATATGCCTGGGTGTAACTTTATACCAGGTTTGTAAAAAAGGCCCATTGCTAAAATAATATTTTAATCTAACTCATGACCTCTTGTGTGGCAGGCAAACGCGCTCATTATTTGACCTCGAGGCGCATAATACTTTATTTAAGTAGAAATAAATTTAAAAAAAACATTCCAGCGATAATTTCTTCCTGTTTAAAGAAACATACTCCACTCTTAACCCAAACATTTGATTTTGAAGCAATTTTTTTTAATGGCTGTAAATAACTGTGCCAGGAAATGGAATCTGAGTTAGTTCGAACCATGGACCTCTGATTCGCCCGTGACAGTATCACGAGAGCACAACCACATTTTTATCATAATTATTATGTATATAAACTTTTTATTTAATATTTCTGATCACTGTAGTCCCTTTAAAAAAAAAAGGAACGTTGGCTTGAGTTTTTGTATACACCAGTTTTAGAAAATTTTGCTTTATATACCTACTTAATATGGAGCTTTGACACCAACAATGATTTTTTTACATTCAATCCATCTTACGTTGCATTATGTCAGCCTCGTGGTGTAATGGTCAGCGCGTTTGTCTGCCACATAACAGATCTCGGGTTGATTCGTGACATGGTTGATATGAAATATTTATTTAAAATAGTGTTTTCACCCTGGAATATGTCGTAGTCCCTGGACTGGTACCTGAAGCGTAAGACTGATCATCTTACCTTCATGTAACCAAAACGATCAAGATGCGCTGCGATTAGTGTACCAATGCAGTGCCCTATGCATCATTAGGTGCGGAAAGTGTATGATGAATGATGACTTTTCATTATTTCTATTTAAATTCGTTTATTGTTGTTTTAGATTTTACATAAATAAGTAATTAACCAAAATAAAGTAGTGTGATTATATTAGAATAAAAATAAATGACATGTAACAGTTTTTTCTTTCCCAAACTTCTAAATATAATATGAAATGTTTATGGAAAAACTGGATTAACCCCTAAGACTTAATGCCTTACCCCTAGGATTTATCTCCCATCCCCTAAGGCCATAGCCGCAGCCGGCTACCCCGCCAGATCCTTACACATCAGAAATAATATATCTTCGCAATAACTCCCATTTAAAAAATAAACCTTCCAAGGCTGTATTTTGACATGTGGAGAAACTCAAAATGCTTATGATCAAACCGACTGGTTTAAGATGTATCTTATCCACATCCGCTCCTAGATGGAGCATGTTCACATCATCAAACTCGTCCAGGAGACCCTATCGCTAACTAACACTCACCTTCTTCCACGTCAAACCCAAGTTCCTTAGTTCCACCGAATAAATCCGAATGATCCTCATTGACGGCCTTCCAGAACGGCGCGGCGGGAGCCCGCAAGTGTAAAGAAGAGGCAACTTGAGTTTAGGTTCTCCTGAGGCATATGCAGAACGTGTCCAAGTCAGGTCCACTGTCGCATCCTCAAGAAGTATGAATATTCCAAATATTTTTAGACGTTGCCTCGGAGGGGAAAATTGAGTCAGATGAACTTCAATCAATAAAGGTATCATTTAGCTCTTGAACTTCAAAAAATCAACAGAGAATTTAAGAAATTAAGACGCTTGACTTAAGCGCGAAAGGTTTCAGGTTCGATACATGATGAAAACTGAGTTCTGTACTGTAATTGGACTTCCTGGCCTGTCGTGGTATAAAAAATAATAAAAACATTTTTTTAAATTCAAATAACGTCAAAATAATTAATTACAGTGTGTAAAGTCTCCTCTGGTGTTCCCCAGGGAAGTCTACTCGGTCCCCTATTATTTCTTATATATATAAATGACATTGATGTTTGCTTTCGTTATTCAAAATTTCTTCTTTATGCCGATGATATGAAAATATACGCTAAAGTTAAATCTCAAGAAGATTGCCTAATGATTCAAGACGATCTTAATCGTCTAACTGACTATTGTATTGAAAATAAACTGTTTTTGAATATAAATAAATGTGTCTGTATTACATTCACAAGGAAAAGAAAAATTCTTAATTTTGATTACAAACTAAACAATAATGTACTAATGAGAAAGCACGAAATTAAAGATCTTGGGATTGTTTTAGACTCAAAACTACTTTTTGAATCGCATATCAATAAAATTACCTCCAAAGCATTGAGCATGTTAGGTTTCATAATTCGAATGAGTAAACACTTTAATAATCCAAAGGCCCTTATTTCATTATATTATACATTTGTCAGAAGCCATTTGGAATACGCCTCTCAGATATGGAATCCCCAGTATGCCATATATATAAGTAGAATAGAAAATATTCAAAACAAATTTATAAAGTACCTTAAATACAAAACCGGTATTTTTTATGTATCTACTCTCACTGTCTCCACCTTCCATGGAATCATTTCTCTACAATACCGCAGAGTGTGTGCGGACCAACTACTGCTTTACAAAATTGTGACAGGAATGGTTGACTGTACAGAGCTGCTTGGTTTAATAAAAATACATGTGCCAGCCAGGATTTGTAGACGGTACCACCTGTTTCATGTACCAACAAGTAAAACATCGTATGTTAAAAATGCTTTTTTTCGTAGGACTTTTTCAATGTACAATACAAAATTTAAAAATATAGATTATACAAACATCACTCTGTCAGATTTAAAATTTAAACTAAAAATGTATTATGTAACTTAGTAGACATTATAATAATAAATATGTACATCCCCCCCCCCCCCTCCTTATCCTATCTTCAAGCATTTTTGTCCTTATCCCGCCCAATTTACAGTAACTTAATGTTCTTAAAATTAATATTTAAAAAATCTTTGTTTATTGAGTACTTGAAAATAACATTTTTATATGTATAAATTGTATGTATTTATTTGATATGTAATATATATATTCTTTACTAACTTTGTATACTATGTGGAAATCTGTTATTGGTTCTGAGTTTATACACTATATCTGTTTGTTTACTAAAAATATGTATGTAGAACTGTTGATTTCCCTAATAAAATAAAAATAAAAATAAAATAAAAGTGGTCACAATATCCTGCCAATAACAGCGCATAATTACTGTAAACGCCTGGACTTTAATATTCCTTTCTCTTCTCCATATCTGTTGCAATATGTAGCTATCTTATCGATAGTTAACAGCCAATGTATTTTACTTAACAAAAATTTAAAACGTTTTTCGGAAGATTATAAAAATGTATATTTCATGACGTCATAAATTGGTAAAAATCTAAACTAAAAATACATAATATTTTTTATAAACTATCGATACGTATGAGAATAATTATGCAACTAAAATCTATAATCTACTTCCACTGTCCACTAAACCAATTAGTAACGAGAATATGTTCAAAAGGGCTATAAAAATGCATAGTGGAGCTGGGTAGAATCAAAATGGATTGTCTTATTCGCCCAACCCAATATTGAATCACCTGCTCCATAAACGTACCTATAGTTTATGTTATGTTTTTGTTCTTTTATTGTACGTTTTATAATATAAATAAATACGTAGCGTTTAAAGCTGTCTTTTTGTTATGTCTCTCTGTATATTGAGACTTATTTGTAGGTATATTCTCAAATGCAAAAAAGGATCTTGTTTAGTGTCCTCGGCACGGGTAACCCCAGTGAGATCACATTATTTTTATTTAATATCGTTACAAAAAAATATTAATAAAACACCATGCGTAGCCCATATCATACGATAGCACACATCCGCACGGCACGACTTGGTAAAATTATAAATGTAGGGTAATGTATACTGATATTAATAGTAATATAATTATTTATTTATTTTATTTCATGGTAAGCAAATGAACTAACCAGAACACAATAAGGCCGCTTAATCTCAACTCGATTTCATTTTGAGGAGATTTTACCAGAGAGTAGCCAGTAGCCAGTAAAAAATAACATGATCAAATTAATTCATCCATCCATCCAAATTTTTCTATTATATAATCATGAAGATTTGTTCAACCTTTGTAAAATCGACCTAAGTCGTCTTCATACCTAACCTAAAAACGCAAGTATAAATAAAAGTATCGTAACGTAAAGCGTTTCAAAACGTTTGCAGAGTAATCCAATTTAATAATTTATTATTTATTCATGTGTAACATAAAATATTCAACGTCACCGTGTAATATCATTTTCGATTGATCGTCATTTTCTGTATAACTTTAGTGAAGACTCAAACCAATGATCTTTCTATTTAATCCAACAGATGGCACTGTGAGACACAAAATAACAACTGTGAGATACCTTGATTCAGCGAACTGATTATTCCTAATCAAAATCGACAAAATCGACGTTACGTTGTCCCGTTTTCCACACATCAAAACTGAGGCAATTCTGTTGTTTTTATTTAGAAATAGACTCAAAATATAATTTTCAACGTCGGTACCTTTTGCGTTTTTCCAAAATAGTTATCATATTTGTGTGCCTTACGTTGTTGAAAAAAATTGAAAAGTTTAAATAGGCCATGGCTCGATTTGGGCTGTAGCCCCATCGAAAAAGAAGAATATTATATAGTATCAGTCTACATTTGGCTTTTATACTACGTGCTCAAAACATGATGGCTAATTATCTACATTTATAGGTTATTATGTGTATGTATATATTAGGCACAAGTACCTACCACCAACCTAAAGACACGTTCAAATAAATAAACAATTATATTTTAACGGCTGCAAAATCTATCTATGCGTTAAATTGTTTATCTTTAAAAGATATTTCCATAGACAGGGGCGGATTATCCAGATAATTTACAACTAATCGATAAAAACTACGATTAATCGTTTCAAAAGTTGTATATGGACCAAGCTGTATTAGATGTGTTCGTTTCTTTCCAAATTTAAAAATGAGCACCAAAAGTCAAACAAAATGATACTTGTTAAACTTCATTCCAAAAAATATTTTCTACTTTGTTTGCTTTTACGTTGCATGTATTATTTTATTTGATTAAAAGCCTTCAAAGCGGAGTATCAAGTAGACGAAAATGAGCATTTTCGATACCTCTTTCAGTTCGCGTTCAATCGAGGAAATAAAGGAGAAAACAAATTAAGGAGAATACATTATTTGTTGTATTTTTTTCTTGTGACATCTCTTTCTCTTCATTTGGAAAAAACGGACAAAATTTATGTTAACATCCAATAGTTATATTTTTCAATAAATGTGTTTAATTTCATAATAATATAATTGTTTATGTTATTTATTTTTATACGCGAACGCGCTTACTTTCAAAACTCAGAAGTTTGGCGTTTAACTCTTAAAAGACTGTGCCGAAAAATCCCTTTGCAAACGGTGCTGTGGCGTCATGTTACATTAAGCAAAAAACGACATATTTTGAAATACAAGAACTTAAAAAGAAAAAACAAAACATCTTTTCTTCTTTCTTTCTTCTTTTGCCTTATTTTCTCCGCTACTAGATAAAGGCCTCTTTCAAACGTCTCCATTCCTTCCTATCACCCGCTTTTACCATCCATGTTTTGCCAACATTCAAAGTGTGTATGTACACGTATTTTATTAAAAATAGTGTATAATAAAACTACGTTTATCGCGTGGTTAAAAAAAATTATTGTTAGAGTTGATTCTTACAAAACCACAGTAAAAATAGTAATTTATTTTCACTATACTACTTAGATATTATGTACTTTTATGTAGGTACAAATTAATGAACGTTTTTTGTAGATTACCTAAGTAATAAATCACAGCTCGCCACTGCGGCACTGTACATATATGATTATGTAATTACAAAAACTCATTAAAAAAAAACACAACAGATTTTTAAGGTCCAACATAATAGTCCATAAAAACAATAGCAAACAAAGACGAATAAGTCAGTAATACACATTATTATACATAGAGAAGAAGAGTCAAAAACTTGTAATCCTAGCATGGAAAAGATCCACCTCTCTCGTTAGACTATTCAACGGACCAATCAACCTCCCCACAGGCATCATCAACGGTAAGTTTGTCATGCATTCAGGAAGAATAGATGGTCTGTATTACCTAGCTCTCATTTAAAATTATAGCCACACAATGATTTAATTATTTAATACTCGTAGAAAAAATGCAGACGAATGCAAACCCGTAGACATCACTTAAATTTTATGAAATTGCTTTGAAAAAAATATAAATTAATAAGCTAGGAAAACATTTAGCACTCCGCTTCTGCTTGGCCTATCTGCGCCGCCATCTTTGACTTCCGGACCTGTCAATACACTGAATTGCAATTAAGGCCCACTGCAGGGGGTGTCAAGGCAGATAGGCATACCCTGTAGCCTGTAGGCCATATTATGCACCATACGGGAGACCCAATAACTACCTACGCTGTGTTGTTACAAAGTTGCTTTTGATTACATGTATTAGCATCTTATTCTACGTGGGCTTATCAGGTGATTACTTTACCTTGTCCAATATTGTATTTATAAAAGGTGTTCTGTTATTTATTTATTTATTATCAAGTCCGGGGTTCGACTTCTGGCAGTCATAAGAATATTTAATTTTCTTTTACATTGCAATATATACAGGGTGACTGGAACTGAACCCGGCGTAGCAAATTCGCATATGGGGGGGGGGTAATTTGCTAAGTATTGGACCTTACTTTCCTTAGCTAAAGTTTTATAGTTTGGGAGACATGTCAATTTTTATACTTTATTGAGATTTTTCCAAAATTTGTCCATCAAGCATTCATTATTTGAGTATTTTTTTATCATTTGTTGGTAGTCATAAACATTTGTGATTAAAATACGTCGGAATTTTCCTCAAACTAGGGTTAAAAAATAAGATATTACGCTTTTAAAAAAAAGGCGAAAAACGTAAGAACTAACTTAGAGTAGAATAAATTATTGAAACACCGCAGTTTTTTTTTTATTTCAGTTTCAATTTGATCGTAAAGTTTTTTTTCAAATCGTAATATCTTATTTTTCTACCGTAGTTTGAGGGAAGTTCCAACGTATTTTAATCACAAGTGTTTATAACTACCAAGGAATAATAAAAAAATACTAATATAATTTAAAAACTTAAGATTCTGAAAGCTTAAAGCACAAATTTTTGAAAAATCTCAATAAAGTACAAAAATTGACATATCTCCTAAACTATAAAACTTTAGTAGGGGAAAGTTAGATCCAATAATTAGCAAATGACCTCCTCTGTGTGCAAATTCGCTATGGCGTGTTCAGTTCCAGTCCCCCTGTATACGCGCTGACGAGTTGAACTGACTGATATTACTACGCCCTGTGATACTGTTATAGGCCGTATTTCTTTGTTTTTCATTTCGTCAAGGCAGGAATGAAATTAATGTACTCTGGATATGCCACCTGATTACGTTATTGAGTTACAATACTGTTGGTCTTACAGAATATATTGTATATTCAATATAAAATACTGAGTTTCTTCTTGGGTCGTTGCTCTATATTTCAGGCAAAGACATATATAAGAGGGGGTTTAGAAGACTCAAATTCTCGCATCGAAAAGTAGTTTACATTAGATATAATTAATTTTGAAAACCCCATAAGTAGATTTTATGAATTTTTAACTTTTGCCTTAATAATGTGATACCTCGATTCTTATCGTCATCATTCTCCTTTCAGGTTCCAGTGGTGCACAGAGCAAGGTATTTGCTAACCAAATATAGCGTTTTTCGATTATCCGTTACGAGAAGGTAATGTGATCAGTCTTAAGCTTCAGGTGCCAGTCCATGAACAATAAAATATTGCAGTTTGAAAAACCTTTAAAATTAATATTTTATGTCCACCCTACTAGGAATCGAACACAGGACCTTAAGAATAGTAGACTTAGGCGTCTTATGTCCACTCGATTATCTTATTCATGACATTTTACCAGAGAGTAGCTATCAAATAAAAAACACTCGTCTAAGGTTCCGATTTTATTTCATCATCCGCCTGGACATAGAGAGGTTCTTATCGAGACTTTTATACTTTTTTTTTCTAAAACACTCCCCATGTGGAAGCTTTAAATACGCCCGTCATTGCAGGTAAAATCACGTGTGTGTGTCATAGATCACTGGACTTTAACCCACACAACTATATTATAAACATTTCTTAATTAAACAATGTTTTGAGTATGTACAAATGTTTGCAGACTGGCTGGATTTCCTCCTCCTGGAGTTATTTATTTATTTATTTATTTATTAACGGACATTGTCCATGTATACAATTTATAAGGTTTAAATATTACAATAAAAGAGTAGTTTAAAACATTTAAAGAAAAAAGAAAGAAGCATTGACAAACATAAGGGACATCGAGATAAGATCTGGACTATTTATTTAATGCTCATTTAAATTGTTGTAAACTTAAACCAAAAAAGTCCAGATCCTGTCTTGAGTTAACAATACGACAAAGGCGGGTCATTGGAGAATTTAGGCCATAGTTTGTTCTATGCTGATCGATGAACAGTACTTCATTGTTTCTCAATCTACGAGTCGGAATATTGAATTTTACTTGTCCCAGTAATGATGGAACATCGATTATACCATTTAGTATGCCGAACATATATATGGAGTCAATATTAGTTCTACGTTTTTGTAGACTAGAAATATTTAACATTGACTCTATTTCAGCATAAGAATAATTATCTCTCTCTAGTCCAAGCATCCACGCTATTTTTCGAAGCAAGCAATGTTGGACTGATTCAATGTGATTTATGCGATTGACATAGAATGGAGACCAGACCACTGAGGCATATTCAAGAAGAGGGCGAACAGTTGAGCAATAAAGAGTTTTGATTGTACGGACATTAGTAAAATCAGAGGATATTCTGTTGATGAAGCCAAGTAATTTCAGTGATTTATTTACTGTATTATCTATATGCTCGTTGTATGTCAGTTTATAGTCCAAAACAACTCCTAAATCTCTGATGGACTTGACTACATCAATTTTGGAGTTTTCTAATAGGTACTCGAAGGAAATTGGTTGTTTTGTAAATGTAAATTGTGTTAGTCGGATGAATCTCACCCACATGATAAAAGTTTCAGCTTTTTTACTTCACAAAAGTCAACAGAGTTGAGGATATGTGAATGCTAAAACATAGGCAGAATGGTGAATGTGTAAAGTGTGTAAAGTGGCCACTTCAACCAGCCAATGACAGGTCATAAGCCCTGTAATTGCTTAGACTTCCATATTCCCTGTTCAATAATGTTTTCCCTCTCTGTTGCAAGAAATTTATTTCTTCATCTAAATATATAAAAATGAATCGCCATGTTGTGTCTCGCAAAAACTCGAAAATGGCTTGACAGATTTACATGCAGTTTTTTTCAAAATTTTCAAATTCACGTACTCAAGGTTTACAAACAATAACATCTTCAATATATTGAGTAGAAAAAAATTAAGAAGCATATATGTGTTTTCATCGATTTTCCAGGGTTGCATTCGACTGAAATGCATATTCCAAAAAAATTGGAGAATGTTATTTTTTTGTAAATTAAAAAAGTTTGTATTTTAACGTTTTCAAACATCAATTATTTTCAATGGATACTGAATTGATTAATTTCCTGACTATTTCTTTATTTCCACATGTTAGCATATTTTTAAAGGGTTTTTAGTAATGTTTAAAAAAATTTAACCGACATTCGAGACATTTTTGAAAAACGGATTCTTACACAGAATGCACCACCGCCGGTAAGTGGCGTAAAGTTTGACATTTGCAAACAAAATTCTTAATTTGAAAAATTATTATTTCATGTTTTGGAATTCAACCACAAACAAGGTACCTACCTATGTAATTAAGTCCAATACTTGAATATTAAAAATCAATCATAAACAAGTACTTTGGTACCTACATATTAATCAAAAACATTTTTCCTTTTATCCAGAAAGTTTTTGCACGTTTTCACGATACAGTCATTTTTCTTTTATTATTAATTATTTATTTATTCATTGACGGACTAATACAGTCCATTCCAACAATGATAAACACATTTTCTCATACTAAATTTATTTATTCCTCACATTGATACCATCACTAATAAGGCAATGAAATGTCTTGGATATTTGCAGCGAACTGTGAAGGATTTTAATTCCATCACTACCCTCAAAGTGCTATTTACTGCCTTGGTTAGAAGTAATTTAGAATTCAATTCAACAATTTGGTCACCTTATTACAATGTTCATATTTTAAAGTTAGAAAGAGTACAACGTAAATTCCTTAGATTCATCAATTACAAACTTAATATACCCACTGAAAATATTAATTACGATAATTTATTATGTACACTAAATATGTCAACTCTTTGTAAAAGAAGAATTATAAATGATTTATTAAATTTATATAAAATAGCAAATGGCGTATTGGACGTCCCGGAATTAACTAGTGTTATCAGCTTAAAAGTACCAGTTCGAAATACTCGGCAGCTAACGTTATTTTTTTAATCTCCTGGCAGTCACAATTATTATTACAATTCACCAATACCTAGACTACACCGGCTAGGTAATGAGTATGGTGAAGTTGATATATTTTGTCTGTCTTTATATAAATATAGGTTAAGTATTCAAAGGGTTATAAATTAATTTGTATAAAATTTCTTAATATTGTTCTTTATTTACTATTTTTTTTTCTCATGTATCTCTATAATAATGTATAAACATATATGTATGTGCGTATGTTTTCATTTGTAAATTGATTAAATGTTTTTCTATATACCCTATACCTATGTTGGTACTTTTACTGATTTTTACTTATTAATGTATATTTTATCTTTTCTTATGTTATCTTTAATTTTAACTAAATTTACATACTTATGTTTCACTGCTGCAATTGAATGTAATTTCTAATATATGCAAAAGCCCGTAGGGCGTGTAAATAAATGAATAAATAAATAAATAAATAAATAAATAAATAAATAAATAAATAAATAAATAAATAAATAAATAAATAAATAAATAAATAAATAAATAAATAAATAAATAAATAAATAAATAAATAAATAAATCAATAAATAAATAAATAAATAAATAAATAAATAAATTAATAAATAAATAAATAAATAAATAAATAAATAAATAAATAAATAAATAAATAAATAAATAAATAAATAAATAAATAAATTAATTAATTAATTAATTAATTAATTAATAAATAAATAAATAAATAAATAAACAAATAAATACAGGTACAAATGAAATAAAATGCAACGAAATAAAATTAAAGCTAGGACATAAAAAATTAAAAAATTACTACCTCAAGAAAAGATCTGGTCTGTCTTAGTTCTTTCTTTTCTTTTGGGTTCGAATTAAATGTCAAGGTCACGTCGAAACACGGCTGACGATTAAATAATTACTTAATTCGTGTTGGGCATGGGTTGAGTGCCATAATTTTAGAGAGCTCAGGGTAAATCGCGCTCTGAATTTTCTTAATTAACACATATTCCTGAATTTTCTCCATGGATTATTGGTACTAGGTAGTGACTTTTGCACGATTTTGATTTGAGCGCGACGAAGCTTCTTAGCCAATCGAATGAGGAGACTCAAAAAAGGAATAATAAATAACGTGTGTCCTTATTTACGAAATAACTTTTGCTGAACCAGCTTATAGCAGGCAAGCCAACGTTTGGGAATAAATATATTTTAGTTTTGGAATTCAACCATAAACAAGTACCTAAGTGCCTACTTAAATTAAATACTTGAATATCAATAGCTTTGAGTTTTGGAATTCAATCATAAACAAGTACCTAAGTACCTTATTTTCAATGAAAAGTCTTTTTCCTTTAGTTCGAACAGTTTTTGCACGCTTTCACGATACAATCAAGCATTTTTCTTTTCATTTTCAGAAAAATATTTAATTAAATTTTAACTGCAATGTACAAACAAGAAATACAAGAGCGCCAAATAATTTAGCTTGCGAACAACCTAGAACTAACAGAAAAAAAAACAGTTTTGTATATACAGAAATAAAGCTCTACAATTCACTTTCTAATGACCTAAAAAATATACAAAACATATACGTATTTAAAAAACACCCGAACAAAACAGTTCTTACAGCCCGCGTTAGTGATATGTAATGTTAAATTATCGACTTTTTATTAAAACTATTGTGTCATAATAAATTATATACCCTCAGACCAGCACGTTTGCTGATTGGGAATATTTCGTACAAAAAAAAATGTAATGTTATGAAATATGTAAAGTTAAAACGATGTATTTTGTCATTTTCGTAATTTATTTTTGGTTTCGAATTAATTATCAAGTTCATATCAAAACGCGGCTGGCGATTAAAGAATGACTAAATTCGTGTTGGGCATGAGTTGAGTGTCATCATTTTAGAAGGCTCAGGGTAAAACGCTGTCTGACTTTTCTTCATCAACACGCATTCACGTATTTTCTCCATAGATTGTGGCACTATAGAAGTGATTTTTGCACTATTTCTATTTGAGCACGATGAGGCCTCTTAGCCAATCACATGTGGAGATAAAACAAATAAACAAACCCTTATTACGAATATATAAATAGCTTAAAAAAGTCCAAAATAAATAACGTGAGTAATTAATTACGATAAAAATGTTTGTTCAACCAGATAATAGCAGGCAAGCTAACGTTCGGGCAGGACAACGTCTGTCGAGTCCGCTTGTTATATTATAACAATCTAAAAATCTTCCTTCTATTATTTGTATTTTCACTATAAATATTATTTTTATTTAAATTTTGGGATCATTTTCTTTTAGACAGCGTGTGGGTAAATAACCGTGTTAGAAAATGGGGAAAAGTTGTGGGGCGGGGTTCAAACCTCGGACCTCCCGATCCGGAGCCCGCGAAACTACCCACGAAACCACAACCCGTTTTGTATTAGATAAAGAGCATAAATCATCGGCAGTGTGTAGTGAGAAATGTGGGTGGAGTTTCTATATAGCGGTTAATGATACCATAGAACCTACATATTATGAACAACTCTACCCGTCTTGACACCATCGACACGACTTCGCTGTACCTATAATAAATAATATAATAATATTGCCAGGTGTCTAATGATACGGGAAACTATTTTTTTTAATGGGCTCGACTTTTGACTTAGTACATGATGTTCCTCAATTATCTATGGGGAAAAAACGAAATTGACATCTATTGCAAACAAACAGCTTGCCCCACCAGATATTTTTAAAAATGATCACAAAATATGTACATTGGCTGGATACGGGGACACTGTCGAATTATTGGTAGTAAAAAAGGGCGGACGAAAAGGCTCGGGAAACAACTCTTAAAAAGACAGTTCCTGATTTCGCTGACTTTCTACTAAGCTTTGCTTAAAGAAAAATAAGTAGCGGAACTTTGCTCTCGGTAATGATCGTTATTTAACAGAACCCACAGGAAACTCGACAAAAATGTTTTTCCCGTCTATTTACCATGCCTTTGATTTCAGGAAACTGCAGCGTGCAGGATACGCACTTACCCAAATCCTGACGGGACATGGGGGATTCATGATCTACTTGCACAGATTCAACATATCTGAGATCAACAACTGCCCGTGCGATGATGTTAGTCTCCAAGATGTCTCCTATCTGTTGATGTATTGCCCCCTTTTTAGTTTACGAGAGAACGCAGCTGGAGGCGCGATACTGAAGTCTAAATGAGGATTTACACTTTTTTTTATGTAGTAATTAGTCATAAGAGAGGTAACATTATACATGATAGATATAGAAAAGGCAATAAAAGGTATCAATGATAGCAGGACGCTAAATGCCGAACACTCGTCAAGTGGATCGAAAGGTCTATTGACGAATGACAAAGGTCCGCCTTCTCCCGGCAAGTCTTCTGTGGTTTCCTCGTCACTAGAGCAAAAGCGGATAAGCTTCTAAAACAGGCTACAGGCGAAACATCCCACCCAATCCTAACATATTATATTCACGTCAACTAAATAAAGTCTTTCGTTTAAGTAAATTTAATAAAAAAACGTTTTTTTGAAGTAAACAAATAAATTACTATCCCTTTGAAGTAAATATAAACCTTGTACTATAAGCTAGGTAAAAAGTAAAGCAACTCCCACATTTTTAAAAAATTTTATCGTTGCCGAACGAAAAAAACTTCCTGAGGGAGCTCTCTTTGTGCTGAAAAGGGGTAGGGTAATCCAGAAGTTCATAATATTATATACTTCAGTGAATTAAGAAAAGGGGGAAGTGCACTGTTCACAGTCTGGGACTTAATTGATTGGCAAACATACAGGAAAATCATTTTGAGAGGGGAATACAGGATGAATTTATTTATTTATTTATATACGGCATTTCTGCCATTTTTCTGCCACCTTTCATGTTATTAAGAAATGCTTAAAAATAATAATGGAGTATCCGGTATTTATATATGAATACACATATTGGGATTCGAACGGTCAATAAGGTCGCAGTGAGTCACATTTTTCTGAAATAGGAACCAAGGAAAGAAAAGGGGATAAAAATATATGCAAAAAAAAAATTTTTAAAAGTTCGGGGAGTTCAGGATTCTGGGGATATCGTACAATGTTTCAGGCGTTTTTTGAAGGTGGCTAGAGGAGGTGCATTTTTTATATGAAGAGGTAGCTCATTTCAAAGTCTAGCGGCTTGGACGGAAAGGAATAGCTAAAAAATGATGTGCTATGTCGAGGAATGGAAAGTGTTCTCTCCTGAGAAGACGCACAAAGATAGAACTCATAACAAGGACGACAGAGACGCTGTTTTGTGGCCGGTGTTGGTGTTAACAGATTGAGTCGGTTATTGACAGTAGGGGGGGACGCACGCATATAAGATGACCGGTGAATTAATGATTTATATATTATTAATATTCAAAGCATTAACTTTGTGGTCCAACATTTTAATATTATGTTAATAAAATTTGTATAAAACCACCCACCGACTTATCTGTCTACCGGTTTCGAGACGTAACCCGTCTCTTCGTCAGGACAACAACACTACACCAACATGCAAATATCACTACACACCTTCACCATAGTAGATTTGCAAAAATATAAAATCGACATGCAGGTTAGACACATGCTTCACTACGCCACCACCGAGGGTTAATGACTTATGAAGCTAATATTTCAAAAGGATTAACAATCGGAAAAGGAGGAAAAAGGGAGAGACGGGTTACGTCTCGAAACCGGTAGACAGATAAGTCGGTGAGTGGTTGTATACAAATTTTATTAACATAATATTAATGATTTATAATTTATTTAGCTATAGCAGGGCTTAATCATATGTTTATGTTTATGATTTTTTATATTTTTATTATTATTTTCACGTGTCTGAACTTTAGAATATTCCTTGTTTTGCTTGTGGTAACGCGATGTTACATCCCGCCCGCAAAGGATTTTTTTACCAAAGCTAAAAAGATTTATTAATTCTCAAATTAAAAACAAAAATACTACATTACAGTGCCGTTTTTATCATTTTACATTTTATAAATTCATCCGTCATCATAAAATGTATTCAAAATACGTTAAGCAGGAAGAATCCACAATACAATCCTAATCAAAGTCACTGGGACCTGTATGGGTCTATTGTAACATTGTGACGTCAAATTCAAACCATGTAATCTTTGCTAACCCATTTAGCGCGGGTGTTCACACAAATATTGAACGTGAAATCTAATATTTAATTACTTACGTACCACACCTACCGAAATAGGGTATTTAAACTAATCTGAAATAACGTACGAAATATATAAAATGTTTAAAGCGAATTTTTACGATTCTAATATAGAACCAAGTTTGTATACATCGTACTGTGTCCAAAAGTCCCTTATCTACTCGACATCTCGCATGCGCGCATGCGTGAAGCGGCCGCATAATGTTGCCATACCGTGAACAATATACACAAATATAAGATAATTTTGTATTATGTACGCTATATTTTACTCACTGGACTATAAAAAAAGAGGAACTTTTATTAGACAACCGTAAAAATATCATTGAAAAATATTTTACTTACTGAGTAATTTACTCAGTAAGTAAAATAATAAATATTTTATTAATTTAATAACGTTTAATATTATACATCAAGATTAGAAAAAAAACAGATGATTTTCGATAATCATTGTTCAATAAGTATTCACTTATATTCACTACACATTTTCACATACATACATACAATACACACACTCGTACACATATAACACACATACTCACGTAATATATATATACTCACCCTCATTTACATGTACAATAATAATACTGATACCCTAAAACAATTACTTATTATAAATATTATTATGTTATTATAAAAGTTATCCTCATAATGTAATTGAGACAAATTTTATAAATATATATAATTAATCAATCAATTGTTTTTGTGAGAAAAAAAAATCTAATAAAATACTATGTTTTATTAATGCAAAAACGAGTAAAAAATTTCCCTGGCAATACTTACAAAATGTCTACCTAATTTTATTTAACAATCTGACAGACGGTAAAATAATAAATTTTTTAAATAATATTATTTGTAAATTCGCTTCTTACACATGAAATGTGATCCAACCGTATTTCATTTTAATCCCAGCAATATTTTGACACTTACGAACGACACATCACAGCATAGTCGAATTCAAATCGGCAGTTGCGTACTAAGCGACTTCAACTTAGTACCTAATGGCTAAAACGTAAAACTTATCATTTACGAGTAGTTTAGTCGGCTTGTGCGTACGCTATTTCTTGACTATTATGGATACAACTATCAATGTATAAAAAACAAGTTCTCGTTTAAAAACGACCACATACGTCTCGCGAAACGGCTCGCAGTTGGCGTCACGCTACTTTAACATCACCCGTCATGCCCACCGGGTGCGATTCTAACAAACATTGCGTATAATTATGGCGCGTAATACGTGCCGTTTGTCTCATAGGTCATTCAAAATATACACTTAAAATCATTGTAGAAAATTTATACGATGTTGAGTCGCCTCAAAAAAAACTTTTAGGGCATACATAATGCAAAAATGTCCGCCTCGTGGTGTAATGGTCAGCGCGTTTTCTTACCACAAGAGATCTCTGGTACTTTTTTATTTCACATATTTTTTATGAATTTAAAAACCGCTTATGTGGGAACACACGGCAGAAAGTTTGTTATTTTGATTCCAAAAAATATTAGGACCACGTTTACCTACCGTTTGATTTCCAGCATGGTTGACATAAAACTTTTATTTTAAAGGGTGTTTTTACACTAGAATATTTCCCTGGACTGGTACCTAAGACTGATCATCTTACCTACATGTAACAAAAATGATCAAGATACTCTGCGATTGATAAACCAATGCACTACCCAAACACCATTAGGTGCGGAAAGGGAATGAGAAGGAATGTATTTTTTATAGCCACTGGAATAAATTTAGGAATGAAAGTGTTAATTTAATAACGTGTTCGAATTTCGAAATATTTTGCAATATAAAAAACGACAATTCAACGTTCTGAGAATCGGATATTTTTTGCAATTTTGTGGGATTAAAATAAATTATTATGGTTAGACATTCGGACGTGTAAAAACTACATTAGGAACTGTATCACGATTCGTTTCTCACATAAATGGAATTATACATTAAAGAACCAAGACACGTCAAAATATTGACATACACGGTACGCAGAAATTGGGGGTTTTTTTTAATTTAGTTTTTATTTTTATTTATTAAGGAAAAACAACAGTTGGTATATAAGAATACAAAATATAAAAAATAGAACATACATCCAGTTAAAGTTTTTCACAAATATAATGAGAGAACATGTTACA
This sequence comes from Micrasema longulum, assembly GCF_059751315.1. Taxonomy (NCBI): domain Eukaryota; kingdom Metazoa; phylum Arthropoda; class Insecta; order Trichoptera; family Brachycentridae; genus Micrasema; species Micrasema longulum. Next base: position 99,175 of record NW_028278771.1, read on the forward strand.
CAGTAAAGAGAAAAATAATATATTAAATAAGACATGAGAAAAAAAAAGCTCTTAAGAAGGTTAAGGGATGAGGAAATAGAGTGAAGAAGTGGAGGAGTGGGATTTTCATAATATAGTTGACCAATTAAAATATTAATATTATAATAAAATAAACATAATTAAAGGAACATAAACTTATTACACACTGACAAATATTTTAATTTACAGTGTTTCAAAAAGTTTTTTTTTGAAGTCACAAAATTTTGTATAAAAAAGATCTTAATGGGGACAAAGTAAATTAAATTTGGAGCAGCTACGATAAATAAACGAGTTTTGAACATATTTTTTTTGGGCAATAAATTATTTAAAAAATGAACTTGTCGTGTTGACTTTACGGGACAATTGATTGAAATACGCTCCAAGAGATACGGACTATCGATAAAATTGTTTAAAATTTTGAAGAGGAAAGACAGATTTATGAGATGTTATTAATATATTTATATTTGTATATTTACATACAATTCAGTTTAAACATAAGCAAAATGGTGAATACAACACACCACTAGCCCTGAAAATGCTCTCTTATAAATGTTTTCCCTCTCTGTTTCAATAAAATTCAACCTTTGAATAATCTTATAATTCAAATTAAAATAATTGCTGCATTTTCGAAATTTTTTGTTTTGTTTTATAGAACATATTTGGGCAACAAATTTTAACCATTTCGACAAAAACGCTTTAACTATTGAACTTTAAACTTTTATAATATTTATTTATTGAAAATACGCATTTAGTTTCATTTGACTTTTGTTATAATTTTTTTACCAGCGACCGGGTTTCGTCGTAATTGGCGGCGTCAGACTGGATGTCGGTACGTATATTTATTATTTATTTATTCTACATTACACCTTTTTTTCTTTCTATGTGAACACCTCACTAGGCAAAACCCGTGTCGAGGCATTCGTGCACAATATTGATATTATGTATGCTCCTAATAACAATAGTTAGTATTTAAACAATATATTATGTAAATAATGCACACACATAAATGTAAACATACATTTAGGCATAAAAATCATAATCGTAATCATTAGTGATAAAACGGATAGTGGTTTGGCCTGATACCGGATACCAAATATTCGGCGAGCCCCTAAGCTGGATACCCGGCTATCTGGCTTAGGGTTTCTCATAAATATTTTTCATTCGGGATAACTTATTTTTCTTGGGTGTATACTGATTACTAACGAACGTTTTTATGCAAAAAAGGCAATTTTTGAAATAATTAGGGTAACTTCCATTTTCCCAAGCACTGTCGATATTAATAAATTAATTGAGTGGCGTTGATTTCATGAGTCAGCCTCGTGGTGTAATGGTCAGTGTGCTCGCCTACCATACAAGTGGTCTCGGGTTCGATTGCCGACATGTTTGATGTAAAATATTAATTTAAAAGGGTGTTTTCACACTAGAATATTTCATAGTCCCTGGACTGGCACCTGAAGCGTAAGGCTGATAATCTTACCTTCATGTTACAAAAGTGATCAAGATACGCTGCAATTTGTGCACCAATGCAGTGCTCTATGCACCATTAGGTACGGAAAGGGAATAATGAAAATGATGATTTCATGAAATTGTTGCAATTCAATGAATATTAGGTATTCTCTAGATATTAAGCTACTATCCGGTATCCGGCTGGATATTAAGCTATTTTTTTTTTTTTTTTTTAATTTCATTTGTTATATTTTTACTAAAACTAAAATCCCACCAAGCCACTTTTTGTAGCTTGTTATCCGGTATCCGGCCTGATAGTAATTATATTTATATTCAAACGTAGTTCCACCAAGAACTTTCAGTAGAATAACTTATTACATTATTAACATTTATTGGTGCTACTGGTTTTAGACTTCTTTGGTTTTAAAAAGAGTGACAATCTTTTGGACATGCCGAAATACTGTTATTAACTAACATTGTGAATGACCCTGGATTTATTTACCATCCTACTGTATCAAATAGCTCAAACCTTGACCCCAAGAGTATGGAGTTATGGACCCCAATTACAGTCTGTAAGCGGTGGATCATCTACTAGGAAGATTGCGATTAAGATACACTGGTTACATAATACTTAATAATACAATTGTTTAGCTCACACGACCTATGCTTTTCGCCGAGGTAAAGTCGACTCTGTACCACACCTATAAATTACGTTGCCATGTCCTACATAGTCAGAGTTTAGTAAAACATCTTAAAATTTATTTAACACGTTTAAAACATTGAATTTGGTTAGTGAAATACTTGGTGATTCAGTTATAGAAAAAACAATGAATAGGTACACAAATCAAGAAATCTGGATTAACCGGTGACCTATTTCATAATTATTTTTTTAAATAAAGATGCCAGTTTCGACGATGTTGCAAAAACGATGAAACTTATCACTGGTAAATGCTGTCGTTTGTATAAAAATATTTTTTATTCGGTATCTTTACTTAAGGGAGTACGAATATTATCCGTGGTTGTACCCGTCAGACTATATATGCTGGCTACCATAGTTTGAAGAAAAGAAGAAATGCATATTTGTTTATGTATTTTTTTCGATTGATCCGTGGTATTACAATCAGCTCAGGAGTAATGGAGAGTATTTTTTTATGTGTCTAATAAATCACTCGCAAACAAAAAAAAACTACCTTAGACACAGGCAGCTTAAGCTATTTTATCTTCCTGCTTGCAGAACCAGCCTGCCGATGGTAATGCCAGTCTTTACTCAACCATATCTCTTCGGATATCGACATCTTTCGTGTTACTGAAAATAAGTTCAGTAGCTAAATCACAAATAATTATCGACGTGCTTAAAAACATGATAAGCATTTGAGCAATCACAATGAACAATAATGAACATGCTTAAGTTATAGCAGTCATAAGTCGGTTTGTTTTTTGTTTTCCTCGTAAATGAATAAGTTCATAGGCGAAAAATCGGCGTTTAGTATAAAAAATAATACAATATATTGCATTTGCAAAAAAGTACGGAGTATCTAATACAAAAAAGTGAAAATTAAAGTACTATGACGATTGGTTTTCTTGACATTTGGCTTGCCAATCGCCGGCTAAATGCAATGAATAACATGATAAATAATAAATAAAGTAATAAAAATAGCAGTTTTGGAATATTTTCCATATTTACACCGGTGAAATTCAAATATGTGATTACGTAGCAGGATTATACGTCGCGAAACGTAAATATTTTGACATTAAAAATTAGGTGTTCACGGATGTTCCATTGTGATCACGAATACGATGAACAACTATGGTGAGAAATCGTTATCACGTCGCTTATTAGCACGTCGATAGTTATTTGTGATTAAGCTACGAAAGAATAGCTTCCTTTCACTCTAAAAAGGAAATATCACTTTATTTTTACATTTTAAAAATAATAAGGGTCTATGAAATAATGTCAAAATATTTTTATTGCTTCTTGTTGGTAGCATAAAAAATATTTTTAAATTTGTATTTTTGAATTCCCGCAAAAACTGTCAGTGCATTGGCCACGCCCCTAATACGTCACGATTCATGTTTATTTTCAACATTGTTCCTGACCGTTCATATTTTTTTAGACCATCGTCACAACTATCAATGCCAAACATGTCGCGTTTTTCTAGTGACACATTTTTTATAATTTATATTTTGAAGTTATATATGAAAACATTTCTCCACAATATCAATACTGATTTTGAAAATACAATTATTTATTCTTAATCCACTTCTAATATTTTTATCAGTATTCGTAGTATGTGATATTTCCCTATCACTGGGTATTTTTATTTTATCACATTTAAATTGTACAGCGAATTTTTTTTCTCATGTTATGTATGCCTTGAATATATTTTTGTAACCTACATAAACGTATTGAATAAATCAATTGAAATAAAGTGAAATTGAAATGAATTGAGTTGAAATGATAGAAAGTAACGAAATTACATGTGGTGGGGAAAACGAACTTTCTCAGCGGGTGCGGGGTGCGAAATAGCGGGGGCGAAGCCCTAAGGCTTCTACGATATTATTGAGCCAAGTGAACCATAATTAAATTTAATAAAAATAGTTAAGTATCCTAGTAGCGATGCGGTATGCAATGTCAATCGTCAATCACAACCTCTAACTAGGAAGATGGACTGGAAAGAAGGCCACTTACCTGTTCCAGACGTTTCTTGTTCCTACGGTGGTTAGGTCCAGACCTTGACACTAAAGATGCGGTACCAAAAACGCGTAACGCGGAAGGCCTGCTGCAACGAGCTTCTGGCATTACACTGGCGCGATTGGATGGAGAATAAACATGCAAAGCGGCGCGGCGATTGACAAATAATGTTGCGGATGGACACTGGTGGTCTGGTTGTTGCGGGTTGCGAAGGAATACTGAGGTAGGGTAGGCAATGCTGTACTGTAGGTACATCGGATGTAGAGATTGCGACAATAATTGACACCAATGCATACCTACATAATATGTGCGCATTTTTTAAACTTTTTTTTTAATCGCCCCGTAAATAAACATTAGATAAAAACAATTATTTTCTCAAAGGTATTTATTAAGGAATAGCCTTAAAGAACCTTTTTCGAAAGTGTTTATTTACGATATTTTTTATAGCGCAATTTTATAAATATACTCTCATAGTCTTATAGTCTTATATTGGCGGCTTCCGTGGCGTAGAGGTCAAGACGCTTGACTCACACACAGAAGGTTCCGGGTTCAATCCCCGGTGAGAACACCAAAAAAAATGTTATTTATTTCAAGTCTGGATATTCTGTGATGTAATTCACCACTGTGATTGGGCCTCCTGGCCTGTTATGGTGCAAAAAAAATGAAAATGAAAATAAAAAAATAAAAGTAAAATATAAAACCGAACTTTTCGATAATGCCTCTTGATATTTAGACTGAACATAGGTACGGCACATTCAGTGGTTCTCCAACAATAATTTGCTCTAATTACTTGAATTGAACAAGAATGTCATTAAATAAAAACGCATTTTTTTTTTTTTTTTAACAAGCAAGCAAGCATTTTAAATATGCCGTATTTCAAAAAGTTTTAGCTGAAGTAAAATTATGTCTTAATCATGTTTAAAAAATGTATTTTAGGTCAAACCCTTTTACAAGGCATTATGTTTTTAGCTTTGAATTAAGATCTGCCATTCGACGGGAAATGTGAGTGTTGCTAGTAGTGTTTCATTATTTTATTTAAAAAAAACATAATAATACTTATGTGTATGAGCATATTACGAGCACTGGATTTTTTCTGATGATTTTTTACTCTTCTTCTTTCATAATTCACATTCATATACACACATGAATACACACATCGCCCACATACAATTGTGTAAACTCATCTTTTTATATATTATTTCTCTGTACGTGTGATGTCACCATACTCCTCCTAAACGGCTTAACCGATTTACGTGCGGTTTTCAAAGAAATATAGATTTTTGCGCTGTGCGTGTTCGTAGATATTAAAGTCTTCAATCGAATATGTAAAAAAAAGTTAGGAGCATAAATGTTTTATTCATCGATCTACCAGGGTTGCATTCGAGGAGAATGCATTTGCAAAAAAATGGAAAGATGTTGTTTTTTTGTGTATAAAAAAAGTTTTTTTTGAATGTTTACAAACAGCATTTGTTTTTTGTGGATCTCAATCAAATTCTTTCCTTAAATTCCTTATAATTTTTTTTTTTATTTCTTTTCATTGGATTTTTAGTAACACTAAAATAATATTAAATTCAAAACATTTTTTAAAATCGTATTCCGACATAAGTACACCACTTTGTTGGTGAAACGGAGTTTGACGTTTGTAAAATAATGCCATATTTGAAAAAAATATTTATTTTATGTTTTGGAATTCAACCACAAACAAGAACCTACTTAAATTCAATATTTTTTTGAATATCAACAATTTTTAGTTTTGGAATTTAATCACAAACAAGTACCTAGATGAAAAGTATTTCTCCAAGATGATAGCAGGCAAGCCAACGTTCGGGCAGGACAACGTCTGTCGGGTCCGCTATTTTCTTATAATTTATGTATATATATAACAGTGGATTTTTTTAATTGGCTATAATATTGTTTATTCATTTCTACTTATTTTTTATGCAACACCTGTAAAGATTTCGAATAAAATAAAATAAAATAATTGATATAAATCTGTAATTATTAGTCTTATTTTTTCCATCGTGTCTTATACCTGTATCGGCCCGTGGTATAATGTTCAGTGCGTTTGCCTGCCATGCAAGTGGTTTCGGGTTCGATTCCAGACATGGATGACATAAAATGTTTATTTAAATGTGTTTATACAATAGTACATTTCAGTCCCTGGACTGGTACCTGAAGCGTAAGACTGATCATCTTACATTCATCTAACAAAAATAAGATCAAGATACGCTGCGATTAGTGTACCAACGCAGTGCCATATGCACCATTAAGGGCGGAAAGGGAATGATGATGAAAATACAACTTTTTTTTGTTAAAGAATTTGAGATTTTTTCTTTGTGGAAAATTTAAAAACGTCAAATTTAATCATGTATTATTTTTAAATGTTCCGCTTGTAATTTGATACATTTACGCTTCAGTACGATGTTAGGAATTTGAGCTTTAAAAATGCCGTGAAGCCTTATCAAAACACATGTACTAAATTATGGCATCTTAAGTAGCAAATTATCCTTATTTCTGTCAATAACTCAATCTTAGCTTAAATATCGATCGTCAGATTTATTAGACAGAGATTTCTGAATAACAATTAAGAGACACCCAATGAAAAAAAAGGAACATTTAGATGCACATCTAAAATCTGATATTGCTGATTTGTGCTTATGACCTTTTGAATACGTGTCACCTTTTTTGTGAACAGGCTTCGTTGAATAAAAAAGTTATAATATAGATATTCTAGTGTTTGGTTACATTTGCAAAATGTCTGACTTATCTTTGTTTAGTTTTAATACATTTAATGTTAATTTTACATATTTCATTAATTTCTTCAGCATTATAATATTTTAAGCCTTCACCCATTGAACGCAA
>NW_028278772.1:0-136223 GCF_059751315.1 Micrasema longulum
TATAAAACTTACTCGTATACACATTTTGATATATATACATACGCATATATACACACATATATTACACATGTACATACACACACACGTACATGCACCCATGCGCATACACATACATATATTCATAAAACATCGACAATTTATTTATAATGCGAAACTTCATGGTTGCCACCTGTGTATTTATTTTTTTCAATTATTCTTTATTTTCATATTTTATTTTTGACATCCAGTAAAAATCTCCGAACCGTGGCATTATGAATTCTGACAACTTCGAAATTTGACATTATAACAGCATGCATGATATAAGATTGAATTACCAAGAAAATGCATATTACTACGAGGAAAAATAGAGTAGAATAGAAATATTGTAATAAAAGACTTGAGGGGATAGCGGAACATTTGATAGACAAAAACATATTTTCGTCCTCGAACCAAAGATGTTGCATAAAAACAAGAAAATACAGTGCACGAATAATAAAGAAAACAATTGAAATACACGAACACCCTAATAACATAAACAAAGGCGACGCCAACGGGCTGAAATTAAACTCAACACGGTTCCCGGCACTACTCACTGTGTGTGCCTGCTGCCGACTGCGACACGGTGCAAATTACTAGTACATCAACCAGTATTTCTTTGTATAAAAAACGCACTTTACCCTGAAGATGGCTCCTGCGATTTTAGCAGAAACGCCGGAACAAATCCAGTTAACATAGAATCACCAAAAAATAAACATATTTATTACATTTTTGTTCTTAAAAATTGTCTTTATTTTAGATATTTTTTAGAACTAAAAAAATAAGCATCTGGTAAAATTTTCAATGTTTAGTGAAAACGATTTGTTTACCTCTCGAATCCAACTCAATGCAACAAAAAGTACAAAAAGGTACAATTATATTATATTAATCAAACGTCGTTCAGTTAATCCTTTTTTACCCTAGATAAAAATGCTTTTATAACAATATTAGCAGCATATTATAAATACTTTTTAATCCAAAGGGAATACCATTTCAAAATAATAATAATGGCTGCTGATGTGTGCATACCAGGGTTTATTCTCCTTTTTAAACTCACCCAATAGTAAGCCATTAATACATTTATAACAAAGGAAAACATCACATTGGGGACGAAAACAATGGCTAAATGATACGAGATTACAGCGGGTGTTGGTAACATATTTAGTTTAAGCAGATCGACCTCAAACAAAGAAACGGTTAACGAAAACATTTTTTTTTAAATTCAAACTTTAAATGAATTTATTTTTGCACTTCAACAGGCCAGGAGGCTAAATTGCAATAGTGAGCATAGCGCAGAATACCCATGCTTAACCAAAATACAATTATTTTTTGTGTTCTGACAGGAATCGAACCGGAACCTTCCGAGCATGAGTCAAGTGTCTTAGCCATAGCACAATGAAGGCCACCAAAGCGCATAAAAAAAATTATTCAACAAAATTATTCCATAAATTTCACTCATTACGATAGTTAAAAAATATACAAAAACAATTACAACTGTATTTAAATAAATAATACATAACAAGATTTTTTTTCTTCGTAATTTTTTTTTCGTATTTTTAGATTGTTTTATTAACAAATCAAAGCTTTGAAACATATCCCTTCTCTTTCTTAAACACTTCTCTCCGTTTTGAACACTATTGTATCGGCTAGTTTAATGAGGGTAAAACTGTAGTTATTCAATGTTTAATAAAAAGTGAACCGGAGAGAGTAACTGCGTCAACGTTTTACTTGATGTCACTAAGCACTGACTGGACTACATGATGGAACTCACTGTATGAATTACATACTGTCCAAGGTTCATTTTACTTTCTGAATAAATTTTCAAGTCAAGTACTGACTTCGTGGATCTCAGCGATTTCGCATCTGCTTGTATCAGCAGTTTGTTAATAGTCGATTAAATGTTTTCTTATTTTTTTTTTTACATACAGAACATGTGTGATTTTGTTTCCGCTTGTACTTAATACAATAGCAAGAGCTGGCATTAAGAATTGATTTCCGGGTGACTCCTGCATAACAACCCATTCAAATATTTCGATAGCTTTTTTTTATTACGCATATTTATTTATATTTTATTTTTTACACAAATATAAATTTAAAAAAAAAAAAAAAGAAATATTTGCGTTCTCATGATTTACCCAAATATTTTATTTTGAGGGCCATTTTCAACGAGTTGTAAATAACTCACTATTAGAAAATGGAATCGAGTTGGGGTAGAGTGGGATTCGAACCACGGACCTTTGGTCCGTGAGTCCAAGACACTAGCCACAGGACCACAACCCGATTTAAATATCAACTGTCTTAATAGATAAAATAAATATCAACCGTCTTCAAATAAGTGAACACTTTATTTATAATTTCTCTGCGTTGTAAAGTTGACTTGCCACAGGCATTGTATCTCAAAATATGAGTTTTTGATAAAGTCGGAGAGGCAGTTTGAAGAACACAAAGAAAGGGGAATGCATTCATGTTATCTATTTTTCTACCCTAGCATATTTTCCCTATCACTCTATTATTTCCACCTACCCTATTTAAATTCTTAGAATAGCGAAATATTTCTACCCTTTCGTTCATACATTGTGACAAATAAAATAAAGTGAATTTGCATAAACATGACGAGGGACGACAGCAGTTTGATTTAATTTTATTTAAGACCTTTCAAAATGATATAATGGACATGTATTCTTATTATTTATTTTATAAATATTATTTGAATAGAAAAAAGCGTTTTTTTTACCGAATCATAATCATATATAATAATTTTGTCATATTTGTGTTTTTTTTATTTATTTTGCTAAAACAGGGCTAAATTATGTGTAAATTCGTATAAATTAGGGAAAAAGAATTATAAAACAGTGTTTACGTTTTGTTTTTTTCAAATGTCTGAACTTTAGAATGTTCGGTCTTTTACTAGTGGTAACACAATGTTACATCACCGCGCGCAAATGATTATGTCTTTTAAGAGTTAACATATAAATACATTATATAAAAACACATAGTAAGAAACAAATACCACTTAAACCAGCCAATGACAGGTCATAAGCCCTGTAAATGTCTAGACTTCCATATCCTCTTATTTAAGGTATTCTCCATCCCTGTTGTAATTTGTTAACAAATAATTTGGATATACCCAGCTTTTTTCTAAATTACGTTGTCTCTCGAAGAACATTATTCTACGCTTCAAATAGCATATTTAAGTCAAAACAATTATTTTTAGGGTTGATGACTTTTGCTTGGATGGCGAAAATATGTGATCATCAAAATTAAATATGAAAATATAAAATATATAAAATGTTTAAAGCAAACTTAGGCAGAGAAAACATGGAAGAATGATTCACATAAAATGAGACCCAGTTTAGTTATAAATACTTATGATTTATTTACCTTCCTTTATTTTATTTTTTTAATTTACATGAATTTAAAGTAAAGCTTGTTTTTTAATTTGCACATATTTTTTGCTTAAACGAAAGCCTGCTATAGCTTTTACAATTGTAAAACTATTGAATTGTATTAAAAATAAATAAAATAATTGTTCAACAATGTTTGATTATGTCCAAATGCTTGCAAACTGGCTGGATTTCGTCCCTAGGGAGTGGTTCGTATTTAAATTTATTGTTGAATTACTACCTGGTAAAAGAAGAAGTATAAAAATTGGAAAATTGTTTCCAGGCGTTGCTAGTAGGTGATTTAGTTCAGCCGGATGAATCTCACCCACGTGATAAAGGTTTCAGCTCCTTTACTTCACAAAAGTCAACAGATGGAAGAGTTGAGGAAATGTGGAAGTTCAAACATGGGCAGAATGGTGAATGTTACACAGTGTGTAAGTGGCCACTTAAACCAGCCAATGACAGGTCATAAGCCCTGTAAATGCCTAGACTTCCATATTCCCTTCTCGAAAACTTTTTCACTCTCTGTTGAAATAAATTTAAATAAAATAATTGTTTTTTGAAAAATATATTGTGAATGAAAACCAGGTGCTTGACAGTTTGGTTTTTTGTGCCAGGTGCTAAACAGTTTGTTTAGCAGTGAGTCCGTGACACTAATTGAGTAGTAGTGAAACTTTATTTCGACAATATTCGTTCGCATTTTTACTCCTCTAATTTTAAAACTCAATTTGTTTAGATCGGTATATTTATAAAACAAATTGGACAAAATCATTTTTATGCATGGATATTATTCTGCATAGATTTTATGTATAGTTATAAGAGAAGTTGAGTTTATGAGAGCCAATACGATAAAAAAATTTTGCTCGACTGGTAAATTGTACAAAGGAAAATAAAAATATATCACTTATATTCAGTTAAATATTCGCTCAATATGTAAACGTTGGGATATTTTCAATGCGTATCTTAAAGACTGCTGGAAGAATATTGATATTCAAATCTTTTGTAAAACTACAATTAATGACTATGAATTCACATATAAATGATTATGCTACTTGTACCTAGATGGTAATTATAAAAACCATGTCTATATATCTCAAATAGACTTAAAAGCGTTTTTTTCTGAATGAAGACTGTAAAAAAAAATCAAATAACGATATCCGTAGTTAAAAGTAGATTTTTATATTTGTAACTACAAACATAGTAAATAATCTATTCTTATTGTTACAAAAATAGTACAAACTAATTGTTTGTTAAACAAGCATAATCTACATATTATAGTATGACAAAAGTACATACAAATAAATAATACTCTTTTTAATATAACTTTGAAGACTTTTAACTGGCTTATAAAAGACCTCATAGATTGGCAATAATGATTAATAAAATGTTGAATAAACTTAACCAAAGTAATCTTAGAACTCATTTAAATTTACGATTGGTATGGTCATGGCATGATCTAGACTATAGACAGATATGGCAAGTGTGTCATCTCAAGTCAGGAGTGATAACACCGCTTTCATCTTGAATACTTGCCTTTACTAAAGGAACACATCGACAATGCCATTAAATAGATTTTGTCATGTTCTGAGGATCTTTGGCAGAAGGGAGAAGAATCTGACGTTGATTCTCGAATTTTTCACAGTAAAGCCAGCAGTTGGACGCAAGTTACGGTCAGGTGTATTTAGATTATTCTGAGGTAGAATATACTTAGATATTATTTTGTGCAAGAATTATTTTGTGCAAAACCCCTTTTAAATTCATAACTAAAAATAAAAATATATTCTGGACGATCATATTAATTGACAAGAAAAGTTTTTAATATACCACTAAAAAATAACGATTTAAAAAAATTACCTTTAATCAATTCAATCCGCATAATATTCATATTATAATTAGGTGACATTATTAAGGAATTTAATTCAAGCAAACTACGAACAAATAATTTGCACAGCGTAATTTTAATTTTTGTGCATTTTTTATGCAATATTATAGTAAACAATTTTCTTTTCCATTTCCGTAAACTCTCGGTGAATAAATGTTATGTTTTTTTTACATCACTGGTCTTGTCATTTGTTGAATGAATTGTTAATTTTTTTATAAGAGTAGAGGTTTTAAAAAATAAATAAATATTTTTTTTAACATGTTAATTCCGTTCTTTTTTTGATAGTCTACTACATTGTAGTAATTATTTAAACTTGGTTTCATTGTATTGCATGTTTAAAACAATTGTATTTAATTATTCATAAGAAATACAAAAACGAAAATTTTTACATTATTCTCGATGTTTCTTCGTGAAAATAAATGCTTTTTTCGAAAAATTTGTAAAACGTGTCATTGAAATTATTTTCCATCGCTAGTGTCTACTTTATACCGTCTTCCTGGCAGAATATTAATGCCACCTCGAAAAAACGGCTCATCTTTTGAGATCATCAACGATTTGATCCATTTTTTCGCAATTTAATTTTTTTTAAAAGCCATGGTCCGCCAGGTCACGAGTCATCGATTGGAACAAGTGGAAATTGGATGGAACAAGATATGGTAAATACGATGGGTGGGGTAAGATTTCCCATTTGAGCGTTTTCAAGTATGTTTTGAATTGCCTTGCAACGTGTGGCCGAGCGTTGTCATGCCGTAAAACTACCTCATTGTATTTCTTCCTGTATTACTGCCATTTTTCCTTCAATGCTAGTCTCAAACGCTACAATCGTATTCAAGAGCGGTAACCGGTGATAGTTTTTTTGGGTTCTAGCTCATTTTACACTACGCCCAGCTGATCATTTATTTATTTATTTTATTGGGTAAACAAACAGTATGTACCCAAATATTAACATTTTGTTTGTATATTAAGTATGAAACACTCATGCACACACCAAAAAAGTTTTCAACACCATATGCAATAATTTAAATTATGTTCAATATGGCTAATGTAAAAGAAAAGAAATGAAAAAAGATGTATATAATAATAAAGTTAAATATCTGCTTCTCTCAATATTTCTATGATTTTCGACCTTAATTTACATACATTGTTATAAAAAATATCAGCCTCGTAAATCTATTGTTATATAGGTCGCATATTCGAGGTAATGTCGATGTTTTCAAATAGTTTGTTGACGCGTTATCTGTGTAAGACAGAAGACTTTGTCTTGTCGGTCTAGATGGCACACGAAATTCTACACATGGTGGAGAGCAGAGATGATGATGATGATGTTTGGTGATGTTCTTATAGAGCATAGTCAGCGTAAGTTTCCACGAGAATTATAAGTGCTTCAGCTGCAGATTTTTTTAAAAAGTAATGGAGGAAAATTTACCGAAAAAAACATTTTTTTGGCACGAAATTCGACGTGTTTAACACCATAAAAAAAATAGTTTTTTACGTTTCGTCGGAATAAAATATACTTTTTCAAGCCTGATATTAAAGCTTCACAATGAAGTTACCTGTAGTATTGCTTTATGTAAACATTTAAAAATAACACCATCTATTGGGAAACAGCAAGAACTCATTCAAGACTATTATTTTCAAAAATATTTTTGTAACATTCCAGGTTTGCAGCTATTTTCTTCTTTAGAGTGAATAAATTAATATTGCCGTGTAGTTAAATGGAGGGTTTCAAATCATATCTACATTCCTACTCATTTATTATTTTATTACACTTATCAACATTAGCTACAGCACTCTCACAAGGGATCGAAAAGAAAACATTCGTCCATATTTGGAACATTCGTACATCGTTGGATTAGAGTGAAAAGTTTACCTTATTAACAGCACCTTCTCAAACTTCAATGCTGAAAGAGGGTTGTGAAAACTAAAGATTCCATTGTGATTTTTATTGTGGGGAAATGAATTAACTTAAATAAAACCCTGGTAGACCAGCTTTTAAATAAGAATGCAAAGGTCCATATGGTAACCAAGTAAAAATGGAAAAAAAAACATATTTCACGTTTAACCTTACTTAAGCTAAAATTAGGATTTGCTCATTCCACTATAAAAAAGCGGAAAAAATATAACTGAAATAAATTTGAAATATCAGTTTATCAAAAACACGCAAATAACAATGAATTTTTTAATTGAAAACTATTATTATGATAAAAACGAATTGATTAATGATATTAGAGACACTACGCTGTTTTAACATATTAATTAAATACACAAATTATGGAATGTAATCATATTTTATTTGCTCTAAATTGAAATTACTGACTATGAAAGGCACCATCTATATTTTGAAATAAATAATAATTTGTACTTTCTATATCTTCAAAATCCGTTCATACATTGTTCATAAATTTAAATTTGCGAGAAGTTAATTTTAAAACTAACTAAATAATTCGATACCATTTATTGTAGAAAATAACATAAATGTTTTGGGCGTTTCTTAAAAAGGCAAAGAAAGTTAAAAATTCTGGCATCTTGTACGAAAAAGGAATTGGTGAAGAATGTGGTGCGTGGAAGAATTAAAAGGGTCCTGTGAGGAGCGAAGTGGTAAATTTTTTTAGTTACTTTTTGTTTTAAATTTTTGTATGAAATTCTGCATAATGAGTGTTCAAGTTCAATGGTTTTCTCAATAGACTGTTAAACTAAGCCAAAAAGTATCTTTTAAATTTTTATTTATCGTATTATTCGCGTTACGATTTTTTAATGTTTTATATTTTGAAATAACGTGTGAAGTCAAAGGTTCTCTTCGGCTTATTTTCGATCAGTTCTGCCCATTGGTTCATTCGCGGCAAGCAAACCGGAGATTTCCATTATTTTTTTATCATTGGTTGATTTATATGAGCCAGTGCGTCGATCAAAGTAGTCTGTTTTCGTACATTTCCAGAAAACTTTGCAAAATAATTTAATTTTCCAATTTGTACTGGGTGAAATAAAACATTCATTGTTTCCGATTTTCAGTAGGTCTGAAGTTCTTCATTACCTTTTATATGTTCATGTACTTGTGATTTTCTCAAACTGAACGGTTTGAGAAGGTAGGAAAAAATTACTTTAAGGCAATATGTCTGCCTTTATATGTATGTATATAAATTGTATATGTATATAAAGTGTCAAATAAATAAGTGGTAAACCGTGATCAGCAAAGTAAATGATATTTTCAGCAAGATATCTTGGTGCGCAAGGTTTACGAAAGACGTAAGAGAAATTAAAAGCGCATGCGCTAATTAAAACGAAACCACCTGAGTTCATTGCAAAAGGGACTATGTCATAATATTTGAAATTAAAGATAAAGCATTTCTTTTGGTTTTGCAAATGCTCCAGACGATAAATAAGCTCAATATAAAACTATTTTAAATATTAGCACAGCATATTAGCACAGCACAGAGAAGAAAAAATAATAGATCGAGATTTTAAATAGTGCATCTTAATGACACATAGTTTGTTTTAAAATTTTTAGAATAAACGTGCTCTGATATCAAATTAATATTTATCTTCGTGGACAAAAAAGTTGTTGCAAAGTGAAACAGATTTTGCTGTCTCTTTCTATTTCAGTTACCCGTCTCACAGTTTGAAAGCCATAGCAATTTCAAGTCAGAGCATTGCAATACCTCCCTAACTGCAAAAGTTAGACAACGGTGAACTTTAGTTCGAGAAGCGTAAGAGAAATTCCATTGAATCAGCTTCCACAAGAAGCAAGAGTTTATTTTATTAAAGCCGAGTATTGAATATACATTTTTATGCAACACTGTGCGGCACTCGAAGTGAAGAAGTACTAAAAAGAACAATAAAGAGGAAAGACAGAGTAAAAGAAAGAAACATATGAGGCAACTTGATCTATACTATAGATAAAAATATTTCTATTACTTTATTCTATAAAATATCTTTCTCTAATCACAGGTTTCTTTGCAGTCGTAGTGCAAAAGTGCTTGTTTGTCAAATAAAAAAAAAATAAAAAAATAAATAGTAGAATTTTATTAAAGTTTTATAAAAAATTGTGAACAAGGTAGTTTTATCAAGAACGTATTTTACAGTTCATATTAAGCACCGCAAAGATTTCATAAGTTCAGCCATATCACCTCTCTACTTTGGAAATCACACAGGCTACGTTTTCCAAAAAAAATACAAACCCTGTTGGCATATGTATAAGTCAACTGCACAACTCTGCTCCGGAATATCCAAAAGAAATGTGCATTCCAGGTAAACTAGCTGACAAACGTCTTACGCTCATAAATTATTATGAAAATAAAACTTTGTTATCAGTGTTACACGTAACCCTGATAACAAAGTTTTATTTTCATGATAATGTTTAATGAAGTGTTACGAAGTGAATGCCGATTCAATTTTAAAAAAAGTCTTATGCTTAGATCAGCTGCATCTATAGTGATCGAAAAATTTATAATACCTATGCACAACCAGCGCATGAAACTCGATAAAAGCTCATTTGCTAATACAGGCCCTATGGTACGGAATGCTTTCCTAGTAGAAGTGCAAAACTGTTAAAGTGAAGTAATGTTAGGAAAAAAACCTTTTACTAACCTGTTCTCCAGATAATTTGTATAAATACGCAGCATGTGATGGCAATACAAATTGTTTTACATAATATTTTTTCTAGTATTTTCAGTCGAACTAAAATTAATGGAAATTGCGGGTTTTTGGGACCCAAAATATTCAATAAGTAGCCAAAACATTTCGAAATATGACCGGGATTTAATTGAATAAATTTAGAAAAATATTTACTTGGGTTGGGTAGAGAAAAGTCAAAAGAACTGAACTGCGCCCATACTTAAAAAGAGGTTTTATTCAAATATAAAATGGTACATCTTTATATGTCTCGCTATTAAAAGAGTATCATTAGCAATTGTCTCTTTTGTGAGATTCGTATTGTTTAATTTTTTTTTTTAAATCAACGAAATTTACTCAATTGAGCATTGCCTAAAAATTTTTGTTGAATTACTCTTAAAAAAAAACGAAATCACATTTAACCGTAGGCACAATTCAACTACTAAAACACAACCTTAAATAATGAGATGGATAATTAAAATTGCATATTCAGATCGTTAGAAGGTAGTCATGTTCCGTTGTTATTTTGCACTGCATATAAAAATGTCTGTCTTAAAACAAGTTATACCTAGTTAGGCAGTAAAATCTATGACCCAAAAATATATTTGGTAATGAGATTGTTATTTTTTTTAACAAGCCATCATTATTAAAATCACTTTGTAAAGCGCCTTTGAACTATTTAATAAGATCAAAAGAACCGAACGCTCTGGCATATAACAGTCTAAATATTTCCGACTACTTAAAACTAATTCATGGAAAAAATACATTTTATGGGAATTCTTATAAAGAAACATGTTAACTACTTCAATGTGATTTATATGTATACTGTTGTACAAAGAGCAGCGTAAGGCTTAAACTTTTCTGAAAACGTCTCCAGTATCAGCGAGTCTCCATGTAGAATGTGTATTTGACTTTCGGTAGATGTGTTCTTGTTAAATGGTTGTACTATCACTTGCCAGTCTCCGCAATTTCATGTTCTGTTGTAGGCAACTTGCAAGAACAGTGTTCAAATAGTTGTATCGAGTAGTTACACATCACAAGTTCAACTTGAAAAACACTACTAAGGAACTGAGTGTTCGAACTTCTGACAAGAAGTGCACTTTTAATGAAAAATCACTTGAAATGAAAGACAATAAAGACGTAAAATACAACAATAACCATCCACATTAACTGTGACACAAATTTTCGCTGTCCATATAAATTAACAAAAATCAAATAATTACTCAACATTTTGACAAATAAACATTGTGAGATTATAAAGTGCTTAGTGTAAAATACGCACAAACGTTATTTCGGTGTTATGTGTAAACAATTCACATCTAAAGTCGTTTTGTGTTTATATTCTGCAAATACTTCTGTGCTAAGTGCTTGTATCTAACGAATGGTGACAATACTAAGTTATCAAAATAAAAACTCTTGAATTTCAAAACATTAAAGTTTTAAAAAAAAAAAACATTTAATTGAATGAATCGGATTTAACCTACTCAAGATTTATATTTATTGTTGAAAGGCATATTTAAAAGTCACATACCAACTAAATAAATTATACAAAACATACTATAAAAAATATTTATAAAAATTGAATACATATAAAAAGAGGGTGCATAATATAATTCTACAATGACTACAAGGAGTAAGCAGCAATCAGGTGAAATAAATCATTATATGATTGAATACATTGATAAAAAATTTGAATCACTAAAGAATGATATATTATTGAAGCTTAATGAGCAGGGAGAAAAAAGTAATAAAAATTTTGAATCATTAAATAAAACCATTAAAGATATGGAAAGCTCAATAAATTATTTATCTGGGGAGGTCGAGGCGACTAAAGACAGCGTTAAAAAGAATAATACTAAAATAAAATTAATGGAAGCAAAAATTGAAAACTTGATTGATAAATGCAATGTTCTGGAACTTCATCAGCAACGACGAGAGCAGTGGGACAGGGCTTCCAATGTTGAAATAAGTGGAGTGCCTTTTGACAGAAATGAGAATTTAATACACACATTCTCTAAGATTGCAGAAAAAATTGGAGTTAATATCAAAAAAGAAGAAATTACGTCTATTCACCGTGTTCAACCTTGGCCAACGGCAGGATCCAGTTCTCGCGATAAACCTAATATCATAATACATTTGATCAGAAGAGAACTTAAGGACACGATTATAACTGCAGCACGCAGACATAAAAAATTGTTATCCGCGGACGTTGGAATATCTGGAGAAGCAAGCCGGATTTTCATTAACGAGCATCTTACACCCTCAAACAAGCTTTTACTGCGTAAAGCGAGGCAGTTGAAAATAGATAAAGAGTACGCATTCCTTTGGGTGAAAAATGGCAACATATTCCTTAGGAAAAATGAAGGATCACCCATATCCAAAATCTCATCAGACGCTGATCTTGAAAAAATAATATGACTTTTGAAGCAGCTGACTAGTGTTATTTCTTGTTTTCCTTATTTTTTGTTTTTACCTTTTCTTTGTACTATTTTCAACTTTTTTAATGTGTATAATTTAGCAAACTACTTGCCTTTAGTGACTGCATTGATATATAGAGACTCATTTTACAGGTGCGTCCAATATTATTTAAATCAATTTTACTGGTGTATTTTAAGTTTATTGTTTAATAGGTTGAAATATTTTAATATTCTCAGGCGCTAATCCCATAAATAGTCTATCTATTTACTACCAAAACGTACGCGGCATTCGCTCCAAAACTCATGATTTTTTAAATAACGTCTTGATTAATGATTATGATATGATTTTTTTATCTGAAACATGGCTCCTTCCAAGTATCAATGATAGCGAAATTTTTGATAGTAGATATAACGTATTTCGAAGAGACCGTGATTATGAGAAAACACAACAGACTCTCGGTGGAGGCGTGCTTATAGCTGTCAAAAAAATGTTTTGTAGTTCTGTAGTAGATTCTTGGGACCTAACGGCGGAAGTTATTTGGATTAAAGTAAACACAATCACACATCACAAAACCTTAAATATGTTCTGTTCCTACTTTCCTCATGGAAATTCACATTTGCGAGTGATATCCGAGTTTTTTGACAAAGTTTCCGATACACTCTTAACGTCCCCTAATGAAATTTTCCTGATTATTGGTGATTTCAATATATCTAATGCTGCCTGGCTTTTGAATCCCAGTTTTACTCACTGCACCCTCGATCCTAAGGATGATCCACTTAGCAAGTCTCTATGTAATTTTATGTCATTTAATAACTTCTACCAGTTCAATTCGCATGCCAATACTCGTGGCCGTATTCTAGATCTAGTTATCTCCAACTTTGACTGCGTAGTCACCGAATGTGTATCCCCATTAACACTGGAAGACGCCCATCATAAAACTCTTGTAACTTTGCTCAATTTACAATTCAAAATTCTTCCCGATAATCAAAGATTTGTTCGTTTATTTCATAA
The DNA here is from genome assembly GCF_059751315.1 of Micrasema longulum. Lineage (NCBI taxonomy): Eukaryota > Metazoa > Arthropoda > Insecta > Trichoptera > Brachycentridae > Micrasema > Micrasema longulum. Next base: position 13,318 of record NW_028278772.1, read on the forward strand.
GGCAAACTACGATGATGTTTGTGCCCATTTAGATGATATTAATTGGTTCGATACTTTGTCTAATCTGAACATGGAAGACGCAACCCAGCAATTTTACGTTGTTCTAAATGGAGTTATAAACAATTTTGTTCCCAAGCGTCTCACAAATAATAATTGCCGATATCCTCCATGGTACACTCGACCGCTAATTAAGTTAATTTCAGAAAAAAAAAATTTCACAAAAAATGGAAAAAGTACTCTCAAGCGTCTGATTATCATACTTTTTCTTTGCTGAGGGAAAGACAAAAACGCACGAATAAGGAATGTTACCTACATTTTATCACAACTGCTGAATATAACATTAACCGAGAACCTAAACTTTTCTGGTCTTTTGTCAAGTCCAAGCGAGCTGGGTGTGATGTGCCTCTTCAAATGTCCTACAAAGATAATTTGGTAATTGGCGGTCAGAATATTTGTAATGCTTTTGCGGAATATTTCCATTCTGAATTTTTGGAAACTAATGCATCTAGTTGTAGTGTTCCTGCCGAAGAAAATAGTGTAATTGATCTTAATGCTATAGAAATAAATGAGTCATTGGTAACAAAATATCTCAAAAAACTTAAAGTCAGCAAGGGTGCTGGCTTTGATGGCATACACCCTTTTTTTATTTCTAAATGTATTAAACAGCTTGCGCGTCCTCTTACTTATCTTTTTCAATTATCAATAAAGGAAGGCACGTTTCCTGAAATATGGAAAAAGGCAAATATTACACCTGTGCATAAAAAAGGAAATAAGAGTCTTGTAGTAAATTATCGACCCATTTCTCTTCTTCCCATTTTTAGTAAAATCCTTGAAAATATAGTAACCGATCAGCTCTTCGATGTTATAAAACCACATATTAATCCCAATCAACATGGATTCTATAAGAAACGGTCAGTTGAATCAAATCTTTGTGAATTTACCGATATTGTTTTGAATGCAATGGATGCAGGTTTTCAGGTAGACGTTTTATATACGGATTATTCAAAGGCTTTCGATAAAATAAGTCATTCGGTCTTACTTCGCAAGCTTTGGAACATTGGTATACGGGGGAATCTGTATCGTTGGATATGTTCCTACATTAGTAACCGCAGTCAATCGGTCTCACTCAAGGGATTTAATTCATCATTTAAACCAATCCCATCAGGTGTCCCTCAAGGTTCGCATCTTGGACCCTTATTTTTTATTATTTATATCAATGATATAAGTTTATGCATTCAAAACTCAAATTTTTTGCTATACGCTGATGACAATAAAGTATTTAAAATTGTGTCTTCAATAAATGATTGCGAAGTTCTTCAAGCTGACTTAGATAGAATCTGTTGCTATTGCAAGGACAATCAGTTATTATTGAATTCTGATAAATGTCTTGTCATGTCATTTACTCGAAAGAAAAAAAGTATACTATTTGACTACAAACTATCTGGGAAAATTGTCAATCGTTCAATGAAAGCGAGAGATTTGGGTGTACTGATGGATGATAAGCTTTTATTTAGAGATCACATAAATACAATAGTAGATAAGGCGTACAGACTTCTAGGGTTTATCTTACGAATCTCCAAGCCATTCTCATCACCAAATACATTAAAACTTCTTTACTATACTTATGTGCGAAGTCAACTCGAATTCGCTTCATTAGTATGGTCCCCTCAATATAATGTATATATTAATCAAATTGAAAACATTCAAAAGAAATTTATAAGGAGCCTGGAATATCGTTTTGGTAACATTGAAAATGATTACAGCGCATCTTTGATCAATTTTAATATAGAATCACTACAAAAAAGGCGCCTTAGATATGATTTAATTTTTCTTTTCAAAATTCTCAATAACATAGTTGATTCGCCGTATCTTTTACAAAATATTGGTTTCCGTTGTCCTCTTCGCTATACTAGATTAAATTCCCTTTTTTATGTACCAACTTGTAAAAACAATTATACCTCGAATTCATTCATTAGACGCACCTGTAGAAATTATAACGGACTCAGTATTGATGTAGACATTTTTAACTGCACGTTGCATTTGTACAGAAAATTTCTTCATGGGGTCGATTATTTGGGATAGTTGCTGAATGTACATCTTGAGTGGTTTATGCTATGCATATGTGCCGCATGTAATGTATATGTTTGTGTATGTTTTATATGTGCGTTCATGTGTGTGCGTGGATGGCTCGGAGTGTACATTCGGTATTTTTATTTATTTTAATTTATTACCTCCATGGAAAATGCAAATGTCAACAATTATCTTTTTTTCACTTAAAATTCTTATTTATTTTTTATTTTTTGTCACATTTAATGTTTATATCTTTTTAATTTATGAAAACTTAATTGGTCTTTTTATGTTAAAAAATTGTTGTTTTTAATACTGATTTTGTATGACTGTATGTTTTCTAAATAAAATAAAATTAAAAAAAAGTATCAAAGGCGGAAATAAGTTATTTTTAGGGTTTCGAAAATAGTATTTTGAAACAATGCATAAAACAAAATCATACAACCGAGTTGTAATATTTTAATACAGCTAATGAGGTGAAGGACGAAAGTGTATACTGTATAGTGGGATTCGCGTGAAAGTGGGTATAGTTTGTGTTTTGACAAAGAGATGCGTACATCATGAAAGTGGTAAACATAGAAAAGTCAGTAAGTGGTTATATAAAAATACCAACTTTAACTATTAATAATAAAGGCAAAATAAATTCTTCAAAAGTCTCAAATAAGAGAGTTAAGTAGTTTTTTGTACTTTTTTGTGTTTATATATTAAGTTGAGCCAATTTTTTCAAATGTATTTTAATGTACCGTATTACCAATGCACTAATGTAACAGGTTTTTTTTGGTGAGTTGTCTCGAATGGTGAGTAGGCTTGCCCGTAATAAAAAATCTACCACAAAACTATTATTGGTTGATTTCGAAGAACTAGTGACGTCGTTTAAAATATCTCGTTTTTATCTAAATCATTTTTATAATTTCTTCATGCATTTTCGACAAACTTCGTGGTACAAATGCTCTAATTCCTTCTGCGCATAAGACAACATTTTTTATATTGATTCCCCCGTAGAACTGAAGTTCCTAATTTCAAATATAAACCATTTCTCACCTATTTTTGTTAAAGATATGTCAATTTTTCCAAACTAAGTAAATGATAATACGAACAAACCATTTCATGTCACATAATGGCCAGCTAAACGAAAAAAGTTGAAAATAGTTTTATAAATTAAAGTCAAATCATAGTACCGTTTTTGCTCAAAACAAACAAAATAACCTGCACGAAAAAAATTAAAAAAATTTCAATATTATTTCATGCAAAATATTATAAGGTGTATAAAATATTTCACTTTAAACTTTTAAAACTTGAGTTTTTTTGTTGCAACGTTCCTATGGTCACCAGGTTTTGAAAAAAAATTGAACAATGTTTAAAATTCTAGCACAAAATTTTGAGTCAATTATATTCGATTTTTTTTTAACTTCCAACGAAAAATGGGTTCACTTTCTTAGTTATCAAATCTTCATAAAAATTGAATTGCCAACATCATTTATTTATTTTACGGCAAAAGTGCCTTTTACAATATTTCATTATAATGAGTTCAGTTATACAAATATAAAAAATAAGAATAAAACATGGATATATAAAAAAAATAAAAAATACCAAGAAAAATATAAATACATATATGTATGTCGGCATACAAAAGATATTGAAAAAAAATGTGTTAGCTCAAAAACATGATTTTTTTTCAATAAATAATTTTTTGAAAATAAATTTCTACTTTTATATTACTCTCGTACGAGACAATAAACTTTTATAATCTACTCCAGTTTTTACCATACAGTGAAATGAATAAAATGAGTTTGCAGTTTTTTTTCCAATAGGTCCCTATTTGAAAATGTAAATTACATACATCCCTGAAAAGGACTTTTCTTTAATTCTTCTGAGACCAGTAACCTACTCGAGAGGAGTTAGAGAAACACGCGTAGCACATGAGTGGCCAGAGACTTGACTCACACAAGAATGTGTCACTGGAGACCAGAAAAAGGTGAAAGGCAGAAGGTATTAGTACCTCACCGCATAGCTTTATGCTGAAATGGAAAAGGTTTTGTCAGAATATGACGTCATGAAACTATTTTACAAACTTAAAATGGCCTTTGTTAAAAATTTTATCATCATTTATCTATCAACACTTAGCGATACGTAAGGTAATGCATTGGTAAATGAATTAATTATTTAATTTATTAAAAGTAAAAAAAAATATTTATATACAAATTCAAATAAACCAAAATTAAAAGGCCAATGAAAGTTTTCTATATATATAAGAAAAATATAATGCAAAAAAATAAAAACCCGTGTAAAGCCACTCTTTATAATTCCATTTGTAAAATAAATAAAATATTACAAGAATAATTAATTGAACATGATTTTGTTTTGTTGACTTTCAAAAAATCCTTCCGTCAGCGGATGCATACGGAGCAACCCCAGATCAGCCTTCCTTCTTTTCTTCTTTCAAAAATATATAATAATATATTATGAAAGTACACCAAAAATAAAGCATGGCGTTGTGGCGCAGTTGATAAGACAGCTAACTGTGAAAGTAGCGTCGCGGGTTCCATTCCCGCCTGTTGCAAGAAAAAAAATCCAAGAAAGATTTTTTTTTAATTAGTCTGGGCGTTGTGATATAAGTTCCTTCCATATTATATTCCTCACGTGCTGATAAGACTCTAAAGAAGAAGTTTAACGGATTATTAATTGAAAAAAAATAAAAAAATAGGTACAATTAGATTAAACTATAATTTTTATTTGCAATTCAGGTTCTAGCATTTTCTTTTTAGTTGTTTTGAGTGAGGAAATATATATCGACATCAGAAAAAAGTATTTATAATAATTTAGGATTCCGAGAAAAGATGCATGCTTATCGTTATTTTTGTGCTTGAAATACCAACACGAAACCATTGTTGCCGCCAAGTTGTACGTTGAGGGATACGAATATTATTTTTCTCAAGTGGTTTGGGGAAATTTAAGATGTAATTGACTTTTTTGTAAAGGAAGACGGTATAAGTTATGGTTCTTCTAGATTGTAAGGTATCGATTTTGTGATGTACTGCCGCTTCTTAATAGTTTTTAAAATGTTAACTTTTACGTTTGTTTAGGCGCTTCAAAATTTTTTCTACCAATATTTGGACATACTGAAAGCATTATTGATCAAAGCAGATAAAATAAAAAATTTAAAATTATTTTCATGCGTTTCCGAGAAGGTAAAATAATTCAACCAGATGAATATCACTCACATACATACATAAAAGGTTCACTCATTTTACTTTACAAAAGTCGTAAACGGAAGATTTTTTTTTAAACTAAATATTTACGTTCTTGTGATTTACCCAAATATTTCAATTTTGGGGGCTAATTTTGATAGGGAATGGGAACTGAATTATGGTAGAGTAGGGTGCAAAATTCAGAGCTCAGATCTGTGAGTCAACGACACAAGCCACGGAACCACAACCCAGTTCGTTGAGGAAATGTGGGTATTTAAACATAGGCAGCATGGTGAATATTACAGTATTTAAAATGGCCACTTAAACCAGCCAATTACAGGTCAATAGGCCAACAAACGCCTAGACTTCCTTTCTCCTTCTCAGAAATATTTTTCCTCTCTGCCACATTTTTTTTTCGAATAACGTTAATTTTTTTAAATAAAATTTAAAAAATTAAACTGATGAATAAAATGTTAATTTAACTTCCCTTTTATATTTCCAGAGCAAGCCTCTACTTTGAAGGTTATGTTTTTATAAAAAAACGTTTGTTCCGTCAAGTAAAAACCGAAAATTCAAAAAGTCCGTTATGAAAAAATTAATAATGTTTTTCTTCCTCCATTCACTTTTGCATGGCCGATTTCTCTTTTCCCACAAATTCGGAACTTTGAATTATTACATTCGAAGTATGTAGAGGGCATTCAGAGGGCACGGAAAACTTAACATGTACTCGTGTAAGCTCGTATTTTTATTGATCATAATATAATATATATCGACTCGATGTAACATAAAAGTTTGACCACATTTACAAAGATAAGAACTTGGATTATTTGGAAATGAAATTCGTTACAAGTTTTCCATTTATTGTTCTGTTAGGAAAAAGTATTCGAATAAAATAACGATAGCGAAAACTTTGTATATTAAGAGAAAATACATAAGTATAGTTTGATTTTAATATCAAATGTTATAATTTTGATATATCGTTACCATATTTTTTGCCTCAATTGGAATTTATATTTTAAGGATATTATAATAAACAAATGTTGAGTTAGAAAATGAGTTTTATTCAAGGATTTATGTGGTGCATAGGGCACGTGGGATGAAGGGGATTTGCTTTGGTAAAAGGTTTTAATGGTCTTATGCTTTATTTGGCTCATGTAGTCAGTGGATGGGAGAGTTCAGGTGGGCACTTAACTTCTCGAAACTTCTCCATCACAAAAGTAATAATTTTAAAAAATAAACGACAATACGATGTTTTTTTGTTTTTTTAAAGACATGTAGTGACCAAAGTAAAAAAATCGTCTGCCACGTGGTGTAGTGGTCAGCGCGTTTGCCTACCATGCAAGATGTCTCGAGTTTTATTTTTGACATGGTTGACATAAAACTTTTATATAAAAGGGTGTTTGTACATGCATATGTATTTCATAGTCCCTGGACCGGTACTTGAAGCGTAAGATTGATCATCTTACCTTTACGTAAAAAAAATGATCAAGGTACGCTGCGATTAGTCTAAAATTTTGGTACCCTATGCACCATTCGGTGCGGAAAGGGAACGATGATGATGATTAAAAAAAAGAAAAGTATGGATATAATGTAACAATAAAGTTAGGTATTTAATTATTCATTAAAAAAAAAAAACATTGGGTATGTAAAGCAAATAAAAAACATGTTAGAATTAAAAAGATAATTTTAAATATTTTTTTAAAAATACAAAAAATGGTATTACAAATTTAATTTTAAAAATAAACATTAAAAATTTAATTACAGTAAGTTTATAAAATAATATATATGGTAAACATGTTAAAAATATTTTTTAAAAATTATTTTAGAATGAGTATAAGATAATATACATCAAAAACAGAAAAAAATGCATGAAAAAGAAAATTTTGTATGTACTTTAATAATTAGCCTTAAACAAAATATTTAAGAACGTTTTAAAATGAAAAGTTGCAGTTTTAAAAATGAATTTACCTCAAATAAATTTATTGGATATGGAAAGTAAACGCGGAATCGGAGATCGGAGTGTGTCTGCGTAGGTATGTATTGGCAAACAAATCAGTACTTCTAGTAACTTGATTCGGTATTTTTAAGTTAATTATATTCAAGAGTTCACAACAATAGAGCATTGAATTAAAAATTAAAATAAAAAAAGAAGGTCATTTATTATTCTACGATCTTCAAATAAAATAAAATTTAAAATATCTAGGTAATAGAAACGTATAATCAATGTTATCTAAGAGAATATTTTAATTTAAATTTACGAATTTCAAATAGGTATGATCTTTGAATTCTCTCTATATTTCTAATGTTAAATTTATACTAAGAAGAAATTGCGTTGATATGAGATTGTACCAGTATCTGTAGAATAAAATAATAAGCCCATAAATTTGACGCTTGAACAATGTTATGTTAGTGGGTTTTGAGGCAGGAATGTTGTTATTTACAAAATCGGTAAATACAAGACTTTCAACACCTTTCCGTTCTCATGCTGTTATTTACCAATGCCCTATTAAAATGATATCGCGAATTCACGCCGTGAAAATTACATGTCTTTGCACTTGCGCCATACGTGATCGCCGGTAAAGTCAAACATTACATTTGGTATTTGATGCACTACTGCTCATAATGAGCATTCTGCCCCCTTGACGGTGATGGTATGCGGTAATGATTGCCTCTCCGACGAGGAAATGATCATATTGATGGGCAAATGATGGAGAAGAACATGATTGCGAGCGTTTATATCGAATTCGCGGTACTTGCAAAAAATTCGCGATATAAGGTCATCGAAAGAGTGGTAAAGATTATATAAAATTATATTTATATCTATCTAAGAAGTTTTATTGATATGCGATTTTGACGCACAAAGAAAAGAGAAAAAACATATAGAGTAAGATGTTGTACGTGTATTATATTATATTCGTGTATCCAAATCACTAAAACTTCATTCAATATCCTGTTCTTCTTCTTTTTCTTCTTCTTCTTCTTCAGCCTTATTCTCTCCACTGCTGGATAAAGGCCTCTTCCAAACGTCCCCATTTCTTTCTGTCACCCGCTTGCATCATCCACGTTTTACAGGCAATGGAGGCAAGTTGTCGACCCATCTTTTCTGTGGCCTTCCAACACTTCTTTTGTTTGCCCATTGTCTCAACTTTATTATTCTGGGTGTCCACCTGCCATCATTTTTTCTCGCCAAGTGTCCTGCCCACTGCCATTTCAATTTCACTTCGCACGATCCATGATATCCACAACTCCGGTTCGGCGCCTTATTTTTTCTTTTCTTACTCTGTCTCTTAGACATACACCGAGCATCTGTTTTTCCATGGGTCGTTGCGCGCATTATAATTTCTGGCTACTTTTTTGAGTTACAGATATGGTTTCTAGTCCGTATGTTGTCACCGGCAATATACAAGATTCATATACTTGTCTTTTTAAGCATTTAAGGACTTCTTTATTTTCAAAAATATATTTTAGTTTGCCGAAAGCAGCGCAACTTAGCCTTATTTTTCTTTACCAAGTTTGACTTTGTGGCCTAGATATATGTATTTATCAACCACTTCGGTTTTATTACTGTTGGACTCATAATCTTTGTTTTATGAATATTCATTTCCAAACCAATCCTATTTGAAACCTCATGTAGTTCCATAATCATTTTGCCTAGTTCATTCATGTCTTTACTTATGACCACTATATCATCTGCAAATCTGAGGTGACTCAAGTACATGCCATCGATCTTTACGCCCTTATTTTTTTCAATTTAGGGTTTTAAATACATCTTCTAAGGGTAGCGTAAAGAACTTTGGCTATAATGTGTCCCCTTGTCTGACACCTTTCTATATTTTGATTTGATCAGTTTTTGTGTCCTCATCAATCCTCACGTTCATAGTAGCGTTGTCATAAATGAATTTGATTAATCTAATGTATTTAGAAACAACTCGGGCATTTGGAGTGCTTCAATAACAACCCATTTTTCAACTGAGTCTAACTTTTTAAAATATTTCTATTGCCTAAGACTAACTCAAGGATTTTTTTGTTTTGTTTTAAGCATGTCTCTCCCGTACGAAATAAAGAAGATTTTTAAAATATAGTACGTCTATTTAGTTATACGATGAGGCTAAATACGTATTTTCATTATTATGTCTTGTACCTTTTACAATATTTTTATATGACTGTTTTTTCTTCTTATAGTATTTTTTATATTGTAGTATTTTTTATATTATTTTGTATATAATATTTTTTTTTTTCACTTAAATTTAAATTTTTAAACAACTTTCATTTATGTTTTCTTTTTCCTTCTCTTTTTTATACTTTCATAATTAACATTAGATTTAATTGCTTTTTAATATGGAAACTTCACTGGTCCATTAGAATTAAGTCCAATTGTGTAAAATATTAAACTTTGTAACTGTACTGTATGTTTCCTGAATAAAAGAAAATAAAAAGTTAAAAAAAAAAAATCTTTAACTTTATTATTATATGATATAAAATACATGTATACATATTTTTGTTTTGTTTTTTATTTGTAATTTCTAAATTCCAATGTTTCAATTTTTAAAAACTTTTATTTTATTGCCTAAAATTTATTTAATCAACAGCTTGTATCACTGTGGTAAATTTATATTGACTGTTTTATCAATTTTAGTTTTTATATATTCTTATTTTCAGTATATAATATATATAAAAACTGTTATTTTTCCCCAAATAAATTCATAATCAAAATTAAATAATAACAAAAAGTCATGAAATCAAGTATTTATAACATTTTTGTCAATCATTTTATGTACAAATAAACAGTTAATTTGTTTTTAAGGCCGGGAATATTGCTCTAAGACTATTTTTTTGTATCCGGTCAAACCGTTATCTTTAGAAAATGTATAGTAATTATATCCTTTCGAGGCCCAAGACAAACCTGGCCACAAGAACCACAAACGTTTTATCTCACTTTGTTGCAACAGATAAGGGAGACATTTTTGAGAAGGGGATATGGAAGTCTAGGCCTCAACAAAGCTTATAACCTATCATTGGCTGATTTTAGTGGCCATTTTACTCACTGAAATATTAGATTAGATCTAAATAAATTCTTAGGGAGGAAATTCAGCCTATTTACAAACATTTGGAAATATTCAAAAGATTATTAATTTACTGTTTCTTTACGGGGGGTTAATTAAAACCCAAACATTTATAATTTTTGTTATTTACAAAATTATCAAATAATTATTATATTATTCATATGAAATAATTTAATTTACAAAGATTTAAAAGTCATGTTATGAAAGCAAATTTAGCAATAAATAATATCTTTATGGGTTAAAATACTCAAATATTTTTTCACTTAAATAATTTGAATTTGAAAACTTTGTTATTAAACCAAAATTTCGTAACTGGGTGGCATTTCGAGTAATTCACACTTGAGGATTTTAAACGGAAAAAAAAACTATTAAAGTCGAACGAAAAAATGTCATGTGCTGCTTTTGCAGTCAACTTGAAAGTTGTTTAAAAGTACCTCCAGTGTAAAAAAATCATTTACAGTGCTAATAAAAAAAGTACTCAAAGTTCACACAGTCTGTTTGCTAAGAGACGCTAGAGGATAAACATATCATATAATTTTATTATTTGAATTCATTTTTTAGGGAATACGATAAAAAAAAATTCAAAAAGCGAAACCAAATAATTTCATAAAGTAGTAAAAATCTGCACTATGCTATAACGAGAGAAGGGGGTATAAGTGGAAAGGTGGAAAGTCTTCTACCTATCAACTAGTAAAAAGTTCGGAGCGTAATTTTTTTTTTACTACATACAAACGTATTCCCGTATTTTCTCTCTGGATCATAGCACTTTAGCAATGATTTTCACACACTATAGATATTTAGCATTAACGTGTCGTTTTGTTTGATTTATATAAAAATGATTATCTTGATACCAAGAACCATCCAAATCCGTAAAAAAGCTCTCTGCAAAAAGCATCTGCAACTCGGTTTACAAATATTTATATTTTTTTGAAAAACGTGTCGAAACATAAATTTTCATTCTGTTATTCTGTCTAAAAAAATTACAAAATCTGTTCAGTTTTGAGGTGCAAAAAACGAGACAGCGAAACGTCGATTTTGCTTATTCTTACTAAAGGTTTGACTTACGGTTGTCTTTTTTGCACAATATTGGGGAGGCGTCTGCAAGACAGTGACAATAAAATAATGTTCGAATACCTATTTATCAAAATTCTCTGTCCTCATAATTCATGTAAACTAAACATAAAAATAATTATGTATACGTATATATCTAATTTGGACTAAAAAAAGATATCAAACTTTCGATTGTGTTCATTTAATCTGTAGGTACATATATACGAGTATGTACTCAAACCTAGCAATAGCAAGGCATTGACGGGTTCAGCTTGTTTAATATATACATGTATGTACTATAATCTAGAATTAGCCAAATGTTGCCGGGTTTTGCTCATTATTTATAAATTACAAACATTGTGAAACTAATAAAATCTAAGCGAGAGATTTATGAAAAAACGAGAAAAAATTATGTATAAATTTTATAGAAGAAAAATTTATACGACTGAATAAAATTTTTATCGTAATTTTCTCCAAAGCAAAAAATACAAGTGATGAGCTGTCACAAGTCATGTCATAAGAAAAGAAAGTGGCAGCTATGGTGGCTCGATGTTTCCTATCTCATCTTTGACGTCACAGAAAGCACCACAATAAACACCGTATAGTAAATAGAACATATCCCCATAGATTTTCTATTCTGTTCACCTAAGCGGACTCAAGAGTAATCCCTCGAGAGAATAAAATACATAATCTAAATGTATGCCAGTCAATCAAAGTGCTTTTACGGATGGCTTACATCAAAGTGTCAGAAATAAGTTACATCTTGAATTTCTGAAGGCATATAGGTATCTTTCGCTTTCTAAGATATTTGTTTTCTTAAGTGGTTTTGTGTATTTCGGATTCTGTTTGAACACCGACTTTTTGAAGAGAAAGAGGAGTTTTGATTTACACTGAATGTTTGAATTCTACAGGAGTAAATTGCCGTTCCAGAGAATTCGTTCGACTACAAGAAATTAAGATAAATAATTGACTTGGAAAGTAGAATTTTGTGACGATTAAAATTTTTTGCGAGTTTATTAAGAAAATGCTCATGAAACCAAAGCAGCAACCAATTATTATTTTTATTTGTTTTTCAATATCATCATGATTTATTCATAAAAAAACCTCTTTGTTATAAGACCACTTTTCAGTATTTTAGAGCACTACTGTGCAGTTTCGGAGAGCACAGATCTTTATCACTACAGGCGTAGTTTAAAGTTTCCATAAATCGAGAGATATAAAAAGAAAACTGTGTACAAATGAAGGAAAGAAAAGCTTATGAAGGGGATGAAGTTTATTTAACGGGAACAATGTCAGTAATAGTCAAACAAATTTAAATACCAAATGATTAGCTAAAGTTTTATCCGATTATTTTTTTGTATTTATACATTTTTTGATCTTATTTAGCCCTAATTTATTATAGAATGACAAAGTTTGATTTTAAATGAGTCAAAGGAATGGTTCGACTCTATTGTGTGATTGGCGAATTTTGAGAAGGTATTATAAGTAAGATCAAGAAAGCCGGATGTTATTTTGTAACCATTCAATACTAAAATTGAATATGTAGTTACCTATTAAATAATCATTTTCCACGTTCTTATTTGTGCCATTAGAACATAAATATTAAATTTTCATTAACACAATGATGTTCAGAAAGATTTTATAAATAAATAGTTTTGAAAAAAAAAAATGGTATTTAATTTAATAGCCTCAACACAAAAATAGGAAAAATTAACTAGTAAAAAATGTAAAATTGGTTAATAAACACAATTTAAATATACTTGATATTGAATTAGCTAAGCTAGAAATAAAATATTATATGTTCTCTAACTTGCTTGTTTTATATATTTTATTAACATATACGGCAAATTGTCTTTTACAAAACTTATAATATAAAAAAATTTAGTTTAATTATTTGTTTTAATTTGTTATTGTATTATGTATTCATGGCTGATTAATTTATTTTTCTATCACTCGTTTATGTATCAATGTGGATTAATTAATTGTTGGCTATCTTACTTTACTCAATGCAAATTTGTATATTTTTCTCTTACTGACTATTCAATGCAGATTAATTTGTTTTTCCCAAGATTTGGGCTTAAAATTTATGAAACTAAGAGATATATTGATAAGTCAGTTAAGCAAATAATGAAAGCAAGCCATTTGATGTGTGATGATATGTGACAAATTGAATGGAATTACAGTATCAGTATGTGTGAGTTTGCGGTATTTACTCACAATATTCCGGTTAAATAACCTCTTTTTCCTTAATTAGCTCATCTGACCTCTGTCACATTGCCTTTTTCAAGCCTGTCACCTTATGTTTTTGATTCTTATATTTATGTTTGATAACTACACTACTAGATGGAAAGATCAGTGCTTTCCAAAACTTAACCGGTCTGACGATGTCACGAGAGCGGTAAAAACCGTTTTGTAGTCCATCAAGCAGAATGGATAAAAGAGTTGAGCAATCTTTTTTTATGTTTATTAAAAAACAAGTGATATTCTATCTTATTAATTATTTAAATGACAAAACAGTTAGTTGTTAATTGCCTCCTATAAAAACAGTATTCGGTTTTAAAAACAGAAACTTATCTTTTACGCAAAAAATCTTTTGGAAAAGATAAGACTGTACAAAAATAAGGTCATGTTTAATTAATAGATATATTTTCCAGGACAAAAGGGTAGTTTTATTTGTTGAGATGCACATTCAGCCAATTAACTTGGGAAATTTAGGGGACGAACGAGAAAATTCACTTTCTCTGTGAACGAAATAAGAAAACATCTTGTTTTATGAACATTATTTTCTTTCCTTAACATTTCCGTCGAAATTAAGGGAGCCACAAATACCACAAATACAATTTAAGGGTGCAAAGTAAATTAACGGTGAATATTGATGTGACGCACAAATTAAACGAGGGTGTACCTGCCAGGAGAGAAGACGTGTAAGAGGGTGGATTCTACTAAGATTTACTGCAAGGTTCACTTTATTTACACATATACTTTTTCTTTTTTAATACAGTATATTTTGCCTCAGTAAGTAAAACAATGAATCTCAATAATGTCCACGGTGTCAAGACAAAAAATGCAAAGAAAAGGAAATAAAACATTTAATAATGAAAACCTGGTATAAAACCATACCCAGTAATTAATTAAGACAGTTGTGCCATGTTGTGGCGTTTATTAAAAAAAAAACAAGTTAAAAATATGTTTTAAATTTTACACTTAATGAATAAAAATGGATTTATTGAAGTAATGAAAGGCAATAAATCTCTCATAAAAAATAGAACAAAATAAATAATTTAAAATATTAAAGCATATATTATAATACATTGTAATAATAACTTTTTACTCAAAAAAACAAAAACCCGTATTCAAGTATGATAAAAATATATGTATGTAACTTACATAAATTGAATATAAACTTTCTAAAAATTTTGTTAAGTATCTCTGTATATAAAGTCTTCTATGTTTATTCTCCAATGTTAAAATATTTTTTGAAAGTATATTGTTAAGTGTCCTCAGCACGAGTAACTCCGGCGAGGTCACATTATTTTATTATTATTCTTTGTTTATGAGGAAGAAAAACGAATAAAATAAATAAATAGGTAGACATATTAAAAAATATTGTTAAAATATTAATAAATATTAAGGAAGGAATAAAATCTAATAAATATTTGCTAGATAGAAATAAAATAAAAACGTTTAAATGTCCTTGTGGCGGCCACTTCTTGAACAGTGATGAGTGGATCCACCCTAGAGTGGCTTGGAGAAGCATATTGTTGGAGATTTTAGACTTCCCATAGGCTTCAGGTTCTGTGGCAAAATAACGCAGTGAAAGAGTTTACTCGTCTAGCCGTAAACATTTCGGAGGCACTGCAGTACCTAGGCAGTCCTAATAATGGTCTTTTTTCGGTTTTTTTAAGTGTATGAACTTATTCCGAGCTACTTACATACGTGTAATTATTCCACGGCTCTGCGGTGTACGTGGAGGGTTTTCATCTCGTCACTCCATTGAAAGAGACTGCTTGATATATTGTTTTTACAAACATATTAAAATCTTCTAATTCAAAAAATACTTTAATTGTATGGTAAAGTATTTATATTTTTTTTAGTTCTTTTTAAAATTTCCGTGTAGTCACTCTTTTGATATTGTCAGGTACGAATAAGTCATTCTTAATTACGAGTCCATTTTTAATGAACCGGGATTAGCTAGTTCTTGTTTCGGCTCTTTGTATGTGGTAGTTTTGTGATTTTTTCGTGTTGCGATCTTGTCAGCAACAGGTCATCGTCTGTGATGTGCTACTACTATTACTATCATCAGGCCACTTCCCCGTAGGGCTAGGTAGAGAAAATAGACCACCACACATTTCTATTTTGTTGTTCATGCCCTTCGGTTCTGCCTGCTTTTGACATGACCAGGCTTTGGAAGATTTTGGTTTTTCTAATCATGCCATGTCTTCCTTGGGCGTCCCGTTCCACGTTACCGCTCATTCTCGCCATATAAACATCTCGTATATTTTTTTCGTCCATTCGTTCAACATGCCCAAACCATCGCAGAGACCCTTGCTTAATTTTATCAATTATACTTTAATCAGATTTATATGCTCGCCTTATTTTATCATTCGTAACCCAGTCGTTCATTGATTCCCCACACTCATTCGTCTAAAAGATCGCATTTCACTCGCGTTCACTCTGTTTTCATTCTTCCTCCAGTTCCAGTTCTATGCTTCTTTTTCATACATAAGTGTCAGGACTAAAACTCCGTTGTGAATTTCGATTGACATATTTTTATTAGCTATTACAGTGCTGTTTATTTTGTTGCTCGCATTCAAATCTTCTTTCAACATTTTTTTCTACTCTTCCATCTCCTAAAAATATGCTTCCCAGATACAATTTTTTTTAATTGGATTAGTTTAAGTGTTTTTTGTTTTCTTCGGGCCGTCTATGTCTAGGTGTTTTATATTTTTATAGAGTTCTACGGTCGGCATAAGGTATTCTAGATTATGTGTGTTTCGAAGTATTTTGTTTTCTTGTATTTGTAGTTTTTGTGTTGTTGTTGTTCCTAAGTTCCTCTAAAAGGAAAAAGATTGTTGAGTTTTTTTTTTACATTATTTTGTAGAATATGTAATTTTTTTCAGTTTTGTTGGCTGGTTTAGTTGATTTTCAATAGGGTTGTTCCTTTTTAGTTTGCTGTTGAGTGTGAGTAGGTGATGTTTTGTAGTTCTATAAGTGTAAAAAGTTTCGATTCTATTTTACACACAGAACTGTACTTTCCAGTTGTGAATAATCTAAAAATAATAATTTGAATTTTTTGTATACAAGGATTGGATTTAACTCCCTGGAGAACTGTTAACATTAACATATTACAACAGAGATGAAGAACATTTAAGAGAAAGTAATAAAAAGTCCAAGTTCCAAATGTCCAGTCCTTGTCAAAAAAAATTACAAAAACTCAAAATATTGTAGATAAATCCACCTGGTCTTTAAAAAAGTACAGAACTTGAAAAAATTCAAAAATTTCAGGCTTTGCCTAGTATGTGGGTGAAATAATTCAATTAGATGAATCTCACTTCACATAAATGAAAGTTTCAGCTCTGTAACTTCACAGACATCAACAGATGAAAAAAATGAAGGAATATAGATGTTCAAAAATGGGCAGAATTGTGAATGTTACACAGCGTATAAAGTGGCCACTTAATTTAGCCAATGACAGGTCATAAGCCCTGTAAATGCCTAGACTTCTAATTATTTTTTTTAATGTTCTTCATCTCTGTTGTAAGATGTTAATAATGTAACAGAAAGAAATATAAAATTTTGTTAAGAAAATCAATTTGGCTTTTTGGCGCCTTGCATTATTTCTTTATTTCGAACATTCGTCCAGTTTACAAGCTGCCTCTTGCACACTTTTTGGATTCTATCCGCCCTTCCCGGCACCCATTTATCACTTCTGTCAAGAAGCGGGCTTCCTACTAGGGCGGGACTTAATCCATACATAGCCGCCCTATGAAAATGCCAAGTAAATTATCTCTGTGACAACCAAAGAACATATATTTGTTGGCACCGTTTACTTACAAATAAATCAATGATTAATAATAGTTACACATTGCTAACAAATACAATTCATTTTTTAAAATTACGAATAACTTAGTAGTGCGTGGTTAAAAAGTTAGTGTATTAACCTTTCATGCCAGGAGTCTCGGGTTCGATTCCCGACATGGTTGACATTAAACATCTTTTTATTTATTTATTTATTTTATTAGGTAAACAAACAGTATGTACAGAAATATTGCCAATTTCTTCGTATATTAGTGTAAGACACTCGTGCACACACCAACAATTTACCTTCAGCGAGCAACATTGAAGGTATAGAGGCTGATCTAACTTTTTTGTGCTCATTGTTGAAACTTTCCCAGTGTAATGATGTTTTGAATTCTAGAGATAGGATTCTGGACTTAATACTTGCCGGGAAAGAAGTTGATGTGTTTCGGTCATTGTCACCTCTAACAAGAGAAGACAATTATCATCCCGCGCTTGAATTTTGTATCAGTGTGTCGATTAATCGTCCCCATCGAACTGAAGTTCCCACGGAAGGCACAGTCAGTTGGAGAGGCTGGAACTTCAATAAGGGCAATTTTGACCAGCTATGCTTTTTAATGGCCAGTATCGACTGGAATGAGGTATACGACACATTGGATGTAAATGAGGCGGTGCAAAACTTTTATTGTATTGTTGAAGGAGTACTTGATTCTTGTTTTCCTAGAAGGTCTCAGACAACTGGAAGAAGGCGATATCCAAGGTGGTTTTCTGGGGCTATTATTAGGGATATTCAGGTTAAGCATTCCTACCATAAAAGATGGAAAGCTGCGGGCTGTCAGAATGATTATGAAATGTTTGGTAGATTAAGATCTAGCGTTAAACGTGACATTCGATCAGCGTACCGGTCATTTATTTCCAATATGGAAAACAATATTCTCAAAAATACAAATTGTTTTTGGGATTTTATTAAATCTCAAAAGGCAAACGGCGGGAATATTAACACCATGACATGGGGTGATCGAACTGTTCGGGGCGCAGATATTGCGGAAGCGTTCGCAGGTCACTTCAAAAATGTATACAGTAGTGAACCTCCGCTTCTTGACGTTAACGCTGCTAAGCGGTGTACTACGCAAAACGGTGCACAATCTATTGTTATTCCAAATATCAATGAGAAAGACGTAGCTACGATCATAGATAGATTGAATAATACCAATTCTCTTGGCCCAGATTTTTTACCGACGTTCTTTTTTAAAGGATGCGTAGATTTTTTAAAGGGGCCGCTTTGTTTTTTATTTAATTTGTCATTAAATACAGGAATCTTTCCAGAAATTTGGAAGATATCTAAAGTTACTCCTATACACAAGAGTGGCTCTAAGTCATCCGTAGAAAACTATAGACCTGTAGCTGTACTTTCAGCGCCAGCTAAGGTATTTGAAATTTTAATAAGTAAAATCATCGCTTCTCGAGTCGAGCCATTTATAATAGATGAACAGCATGGGTTCAGGAAGGGTCGCTCGGTTGAAACAAATTTAATGATATTTACAGACTATATTACGGCTGCATTAGATGCAGGACATCAGGTTGACTGCTCATATAATGACTTTGCCAAAGCCTTTGATACAGTCGATCATGATGTTATGTTAAACAAGCTGAGTGAGATCGGTTTCTCGGATGGAATGCTAAAATTAATGGCGAGCTACCTCCGAAACCGAAATCAATACGTTTCGCATGGCTTGTTTGCATCAAAAATTTTTAATACTTACTCAGGTGTTCCCCAGGGATCCAACTTGGGTCCATTACTGTTCTCTATTTTTATCAATGATATTAAAAAAGTTGTAGTCAAATCGCGTTTTTTATTATTCGCGGATGACTTGAAACTATTTTTGAGGGTTAAAACTTTGGATGATTTTCGTTCTCTCCAAACGGATATATTAAACGTATCTGAATGGGGAAGACGAAATAAATTATTGTTCAATATTTCAAAATGCTCAGTTATGTCTTTCACCAGGGCCCACAAAACGCTATTCTTCCGCTATAGAATGAATGACCAGAATCTTATGCGGATTGCGAAGGTTAAAGATCTAGGCATCACTTTTGTGAGTTCCCTGACATTTCATGATCAGATCGAAACAGTTTGTAGTAGTTCATTGAAGATGTTAGGATTCGTCTTGCGTACTGCTAGGGTTTTTGGTAGTACACGAGTACTGAGAATTCTTTATAACTCGTTGGTGCGAAGTAGACTCGAGAGTGGCTCGATGATTTGGGGACCGTGTGAGTTGAAGTACTCTCTTATGGTGGAGAGGGTTCAGAAGAAATTTCTTCGGTTTCTCTACATGAGGGAGTGCGGATATTATCCATGGCTTTATCCCACTGAGTTTCTCCAGGGTATGCTTGGTTACAGCAGTTTGAAGACTAGAAGGAATGTGTATTTAACAACGCACTTCTTTCGATTGTTGCGCGGTATTATTGACAACCCTGAAATTATGCGGAGCATTAGCTTTTATGTTCCTGATAATTACCTTAGACAGCGTCAACATAGACTGTTTCACATTCCAATATACAGGACCAACCTGCCAATGGTTATGCCTGTTGGAAGGGCTATCTCTATGTTGAACAATATCACTTTGGACATTGACATTTTTCACGTCTCTGAGGGAGTTTTTCGTTACAAGATTCTCTTACTTTTTTAACATATTATTCTTTGGATATTATGTATGCTAATGTGTTTTTTTTACATATACCTAATTTTACCTAATTATTTATATATGTATGAATTAAGATATTTTATTTTGTAATGTACATATATATGAATAAATAAATAAATGATAAATGATAAAAAACAAAATTGTTTACACTTAATACATTAATTTTAATTATGTTCAATATAATAAATGTAAAAGAAACGAAATGAAAAAATATGGATATAATAATAAAAATTAAATATCTGCTTCTCTCAAAATTTCTATAATTTTTTACCTTAATTAACATGCATTGTCACAAAAAATATCACCCTCGGTAAATATATTGTTAAATTGGTCGCATATTCTAGATATTGTAGATTGTTTAACATAGTTTGTTGACGCGTTTTCTGTGTAAAACAGAAGATTTTGTCTTGTCGGTCTAGATGCACACGGAATGAAAGTTTTTCAAGTAGGTTAGGAGAATCAATTTTACCATTTATTAATTTGAATAAAAATAACTGGTCCGACATTATTCTTCGATTTTTAAGATAGTTTATTCCATGGTACTGCATACTTTCAGCATGGTTAGAGAAGTGATGAACTGGTAGTCGACCTGCTTAAAAAAAATGTGTTTCGAATGTATTTTCACACTGCAATATTTCATAGTTTCCGAACTGGCACTGTTGGATGCTCGATACCTTCGACCTCGGGACTGTAAACAATGCCTGCCCTCTCGCGATACGCGTGTTCGAAGAAAACAGGAAACGTTTGATTTTAGGTAAACTAATTGACATTTAAGTTTGTAAGTGAAAATTCTTGATGGAAGTTCATTGTAATTTATTATATAAATAAAACACGAGCGATAAAAGAGGGTAAAAAATATACAGATAAGCAATATTAAAATAAAAGCAAACAAAGTAAGCGCTGTCTTTTCTCACTAGGTAAAGTAAATGCCTGTTCTGAGGGAGACATCATTTTTTAAATTTTATTTGAAATACAGAATATTTTAAAGTAAAAATATCTAAAGAAAACATGCGAAATTGAATAATATAAAAATACGATAATCTTTTTGAAAATATAAAACGCCACAATTGTAGTTTGATGAGTTATCGACTTTTACTGGTGGTGTACTGTAGTTTTGAAACCAACTGCAGAGGTGTAATTATCAGTAATAGGGGTGCAAAGCACGGCAAATACAGTGAAGTTAATTGTTTTGGCAAAAATGTGCTCTATAAAAGTTTTTGCCTCATATGTCACTCTTGCTTTTACATTAATTAATTATTTAAATCCATAGTGCTTAAGACGTTAGTGTAAACTGATCATGCTACAATGTTTCTACAATGATGCATGTTACAAAAAAGGATCAGTTTACGCTACGGTTAGTGTACTGATACTGTGCCTTTAATTTCAGATTAAAGTGACACATCCAGGAACAACCCATGCCGTGAACCTGCCTCAATTTGCTAGAAAATCCGTGTTGAGTCGGGGCACACACACACACTCACATAGCTACGTACACATTTACATTTTTAAATTTGTACAAAGGTAAATATTAAAATATTTTTAGTAGACAAAAGACTGGAATCACCCCCGAGGGAGTCTTTAAAATAAACCAATTCCAACAGGGATGGAGAACATTTTAGAAATGGGAATATGGAAGTCTAGGCATTTACAGGGCTTATGACCTGTCATTAGCTAGTTTTAAGGATCCACTTTTACACGCTGTGTAACATTCACCGTTTTCTCAATGTTTTAACTCCCAAATTTCTTCAATTCTTCCAACACATTTTATTCCAAAAAATTATAAACTGAATAAATGATAAAAAAATACACCGAAGAGTATTCAGATGCATGAATTCGGTACAAATTATATTTTTAAACACATATTTTTGAAGCTTTAGCTTTGATGTTTTCGTCGTGTTTTAAAAAATGTTTTCTGCGCGTGGGGACGATTTATTCATATATCCTCTTTGGCAATCAATCTACACATGTGAAAGCCACAGACAAATTTCGACGGTTCTGTGCTGAAAATCGAAAAAATCCTTCGCAGGGATGTTCTGTCGAAGGGAAAAGGTTGTTGGTACGTGTTTCATATTTATCCTCTCCAAATCACGCGGGAAATTTGCTTTGGCTAACACGTGACCATTTCGGAGAAAATCGGAAATTACTCTTTCCCGCGTCGATTGATACTTTCTTTTCAGTCGTAAACGCGTGATCGTTTGGTGAAAGAGAAAACGATTCTGACGATCGTTTCGAAAAATTAAATTTAAAATACAAAATGTCTCTTCTAAAAGTGTCAATACAGATAAATGTGTTTTTCTTCTTAATTTGACTTTTTAAAGAGTGAATATAAAAGTAAATAGATAATTTGATGTATATATGTATTTGAGAAAAGAATATGAAACATAGGCAGATTTATGAATATTACACAGTATCTAAAGTGGCCACTCAAATCAGCCAATGATAAGTATTTTAAAGAATGTTTTCTCCTCTATTTTGCAACAAATCTAATTTTTAATAACTGCCAAAGTAGGAAACCCAGACTGTCAACAAACATCCGTACAAACTCAAAACATTGTTGGTTAAACTAACTTGTATAAGAAGTATAAAAAAAAAAAAAATGTTTACAAGCGTTGCCTAGTAGGTAAAACGGTTCAGCCAGAGGAATCTCTCCTACATAATAAAGGTTTCAGCTCTTTTACTTCACGAAAGTCAACTGATGGAAGAGTTAGGGAAATGTAAATGTTTAAATAGAGGCAAAATAATTATTAGCCTTGTAAATGCCCTAGACTTCCATATTCCCTTATCAAAAATGTTTTCTCTATCTTTTGCAACAAATTCAAATTTGTAGTTATTTTGAAAAAATATCAATCTGTTGTCAATATTTATATTGATATCAAATTAATCACCATCCGATATAATACACTAAAGCCATCGTCTTTTCCAATCCTCGAAACATTTCAAAAAAAAACATTTTTTATAAGGCGTTAGGTTTCGTCAGCGATTCAGTTTTCATCTCCTTTACAGTCACAAAACGTAACCCTTTTTGAGTCAAATTCATTTTGGGGAACAGAAAAAGTCGCAAGGGCTAGTTAGGTAATGGTGACTAAGATATCAATGCGATTTGGTTTTTTTTGACAAGTGAAGTGAGCAAGTCGCGAGGCGGAGGCGAGCGTCTGTCATTTTTTCTATGGAAGAATCTCTAAAATTCAACGATCACACCAAAACCCGTCTTACTAATTTACTTTATGTATGATAAAATACCGCTATGACTGACTATTGCCATTGATTCAGCCAATTAGTTATTTTAAATATTTATTTAATAGAGAAATAACAAGCTAAGCCTCTATTCTAACCACTTATCAACAGGTAGGAAAGAAAAGATATGGAAGGAAGTTATAAATAATACACCACAACACCCAGATCAATTAAGAAAAAAAAAATCTTGGATTTCTTTCTTGCAACTGGCGGGAATCGAACCCGCGATGCCAGTTTCACAGTTGACCGTTTAACCAACTGCGCCACGGCGCCTGTTTCTCTCTTCCTCAGTATTTTATTAATCTGCAATAGCATTGTTAATATTCTTAGCTGTTTTTTCATCGTATATTGATATCCGCGTTGAAACTGAATCGTGATCATAATTGGGTTTGGATAAAATGCATTTTACGATACTTATCGAATTACGATCGATAAAATCTGAGTTAACGATAACTTCGTTCAATAACCGATCAATCCACTTAATTATTTTCTCATTAAGAATTTTAATTTCTTTATTAACCAACTACGAAATGTACTCGAGAAAATTTGCACACAGTTTTTGGCATGTTTTATGCATTGTGCAGTATTTTCAACTCACATTAATACTCGTAGGTCGATGCATGATAACCGCCCAATTTTTGCATGATCCCAAATAAATATTTTTGAGCATCGAAACGTATCATCACTGATTTTTCATATTGCGGATCAAGAAATGATGTATAAATAAAATTTAATAGATGTTAATAAGCATTAAAAAGTGAACCAAACATCTCATAAACGAGAACGCCTCATATTGCAGTGGTTTGCGCGTTCGGTTGATGTGTATAAAATCTCGAATTCGATTTCTGGAAACATTTATTGATATGTTTACTGAAGCATTTCAATTAAGGCCTGGCACTTAAAGAAAAACTGTTCGCATCACACCGAAATTAAAAAAAGATCCCCACTTTCGCCAGTTTTTTACTAGTAAAAATTAAAGAACTAATTGAAAATATACTGAAAGATAGGTGCCTTCGTGAATTATAAATATTTGTTTTTTTAATGAAAGAATACAAATACGAGTATCGGTAACAAAAAATATAAAAATTAAGGTAAGAAAATCTATCCATCATTAATAATTGTAAATGATAAACATTTTTTTTTTAATATATACAGAATGAAATCAATATAACAACTGTAGCGATAACAAATTACCAGTGAAAATATAGATTTGTTATGAAGAAATCAGATATTACAAAATAAAATAATTTAAATCTTGGTCATAAATAATAAATGATAATTGATTATTAAAAAGGGAAATTAATTATAAATATTCAAACGAATTATCAATTATATTCAACATTTAACACCCAAAGTACTTTAAACAGGAAATATTTTTATAGATGTTAATATTTTTTGTTGAATAAAAAATAGAGCTTTTAAAAAATAAGGCAACAAGATTTGCGCAAGTCAACGTTAATTAATATTCAAAAACCTTTTCTCTTTTTTCCCACGAATACATGTTATGTAAATTTATTTGAGAACAAATCTACCTATTCGTGTTAAAACGATATTGTCAATTTTTGATTTACAACACCTTCAAAGGAGAAAAAAATATCAAAAATGAAATTTAAAAAAGAATATGTGTCGTTATTCGAAAACAAATCAGATTGTTATGTGATTTAATATAAATATATTCTATCAAATTCACTATTCCAAGAGTGTGAATGTTAATCTAGACCAGACTATTTGTCAAATTCTTATTTTAACTTACTTTTCATCGTATTCCTAGATGATGTTACTCACATTTGAAAATAATTCTTTGGGAACAATATTTTGAGATTCTCCAAATGTTTGTAGACAAAAGACGGAATGCCACATAACTAAAATCAACATACGGAAAAATGGTAGAAATATGGATGTTTCAACTAGGCAAAATTGTGAATTTTACACAGTATGTAAAGTAGCCACTAAAACCAGCCAACGACAGGTCATAAGCCCTGTTAATGCCTAGACCTCCATTTTCCCTTTCCTAAAAAGTTCTCCATTTATTGTCATTTATTCATTCTTTAGGTGTTCTTTCCTAAGTTGGATCTGTTTTACTTTAATCGGTAAACTCAAAAGCATTAAAAAAAATAGAAGAGGCAAAAATAATATTTGAGTTGTGACACTTTAGATGGGGTTGCGATTTGATCTGCAAATAATAAGATAATTGTCATTTTTTTCTTTTTCTAAAACACGTTTTTAACATATCGTAATACGATTTGGATTTATTTTAGTTGCGGGTTGAATGTCTGTTGAAAAATACAACAGATATTCAGAATTCGTGGCAAGATCTTTTGTATGAAAGTTAATGCCCTGAGGCTGCGATTGTCGCTAGTCTATCCGATATTTCATTATTTGTCAACCCAAGATTCATATCTTGAAGCCGAGTTCAACTCACGTACAAATATTCTATATCTACGATTTTATCGGTACCACGTGTTTGTTACATCAAAGATATACAAAAAAGAGAAAATCAGAACGATTTCCTAAGGGGGCAACTTTTATTTCTTTTTAATGAACGCCGAACAAAGTTAATTTAAGCCAACGGTTTCAATATTTTTTATTCAGATTTCAATGTAAGTTAGTTAAAGTGCAAATGAAAAATGAAAGTATTCTCGAAATAAAAAGTAAACTTAAAATTTATCAAGAATTCAAGTTAATTAAAACAATGCAAATAGTTTGCGTACATTTTTTAATTATTAATGTTGAAAAACAATTTCTTT
The DNA here is from genome assembly GCF_059751315.1 of Micrasema longulum. NCBI lineage: Eukaryota > Metazoa > Arthropoda > Insecta > Trichoptera > Brachycentridae > Micrasema > Micrasema longulum. The sequence continues at coordinate 39,390 of NW_028278772.1, forward strand.
GATGGTAAACAATCAAAGGATAGTCATTTTACAAAAAGTTTTTTAACAAAGGTATTTTTATTGGAATAATTTCTCAATGTGGAATATTAAACTAACTATTTTACATTAAAATAATTTGAGGCGAGAAAACTAAACGTAACCGGTGACTAGTTTCATTGCTTTTGTGACATCTTCGAGACTAATCCAGACATCGGATATAAGTGTCACTCATTTTTTATTTCTAACGGTGCGGTATCTCAAAATTCAGGCAAGACGTAATTTTGATAGAAAACACATTTTTTTTCGTTTTTTTTCATTTTATTTATAAAGTACGAGCTTAACCTGGCAATGCTTTGCTATTGCTCGATTTAATGAACACAGTCAAAAAAACATAAATTATTGTACTTTGTTAAAATAAGATAGGTATATAAATATTGAGGTGTGCAGGTTATCACGGTCATTGTTACCAATTTGTACCTTTTTGGGTGATCTCTTGTCAGTTAAATTTCTTTTATGTTTCGGCTCCGGCTACTAACTATGGCTCCTGTAATATTAGCCAAAACGTTCGAATGAATCAAACTTATATGGGATCATCCCAAACAATATACTACTACATATTCATATACATTACTATTTTTGTGTTTTGTATTACAGAAATTGTGAAAAAAATATGCGGTAACTGGCCTTTTTTGTTCCATGTCTGGATAAATAAATAAATCACCGCTCTTATACCATAATATAGGGAGAAAACTTGGAAATACGTATGTATGTTAAAAAAATCAAACCGTGTTTCCTCTTAAGATTAAACATTATGAAGCATACTTACAAAACTTTACTTCAAAATGATTTTCTGTAACTATAGACACAGATTTGGTGTTCTTTAATAAAACTTTTGACTTATTAATATGTACATAACATGTACCTATCTATAAACTGATATTCGGAAGCAAAGCAATCCAAATATACTGAAAGAGATCAGTTTGTATGTTCCCAATAATTATACTAGAGCGAGATCTTATGCACTGTTGTACACACTCAGAAGCCGTACAAATGCTAGTCAGAATTCACCAATAAAAGGACAATTTTCTTACTGAATACGTATGAATACTGAATCCGTTTTTCTGTACATATCAGCAGTTTAGCAGCTGTCTGCTTTCTATTCATTAACTTCTAACTAATTACATATATATAGGGTTAAACAGCCCGTAAATTAATGCAGATCACAATTTGTCAAATAAATAAATAAATTAAAATACACGCACCCTAACTCATTTAAAGCTGTGACACTAAACTAGCCAAACGATTAGTCATGCCCATCGTGTAAACGGTCGTTCTTTAACCGTTAGCTAGGTTTTGACGCGAGCTTGACATTTAATTTGAAACCAAAATGCATGATTGTGTAGTGAAAGCGTGTAAAATCAGTTCGGATAAATGTAAAAAGATAATATAACTTTTGTTGATACGTTCTTCTTTATTACCTCGATTGAACGCAAAAAGAAATAGATGTTGAAAATGTTCACTTTAGTTTACTTGACATTTCATTTTGACGGCTTGTTATCAAACAAAATAATAAATTTACATAAAGTAGTAGCAAACATAACGTTTTAGCCAAGTAACACCTAAAACATATAACGTTCAATTATTTACTAGAATGAATAAAAAAAATTGGCTACAAAGTTAATGCTTTAAATATTGATAGCGTAATGGTTTTTATAAAAAAAGTTTGGTAAATAATTCGCCACACTTTTTTTGACTTCATTTTTACAAATGGCCTTAATATTTTATTTTTTTCCTAATCTTAAATTTAAATTCAATTCCAATGAAATTCTTATTTGAAGTAGATTTATAACCATTGAAATTCCATTCATTAGTTCAGCTCAAAAGTTCGTTAATCAAAAAAGCTCGTTCAACCTTCTACCCAGTCCACCTAATTAAATGGCAATTTTCACAATTAGATTCTCATTCTCCCTGATCTGAGACGCCCGCGATATTTTATTACTCACCTCCCATTCGTTAATAATTCCAAAAGCGTTCTCACTTTTCCATGTTGATGACGCCGAATGAAATATAGGGGACTTCCGGGAGAAGAACCCTGAAGCCTCCCTTATCGGGAAATGATCGGAAAGTCGCTGTCAGGTAGCGCAATTAAAGAAACGTGATTCTTCTTCTAATGAAAGGCGTATCGGTATTTAGAATTTTACTTTTGACAATCTGAGAAAAATGCTAATAGGCTTTTGATCAATAAAAAGGGTTATTTTTCCCCAATATTTACAATTTATTGCTAATGTACAATGAGAAAGTAATCAGAAATCAATCTGTTCTCCTTAATTATTTTATAATAAATGACTCGAAAATTCATAGCATATTTACTTAACACTGCAAAAATATCACGAGCAGCTTTGACAGCTTTATTTCTTTGATCCAACGCGAACAGAAAGAGGTATCAAAAATGCACACTTTCGTTTATTTGATAATATATTTTGAAAGCTTGTAATCAAAAAAAATAATATTAATAATGAAAAATTTAAAATAACAACTTTTTGAATTTTTCCCACACCAATAATAATTTTTTTAAATCTTTTTTATTTTCCTTGTTCTTTTTTTAATTTAGAAAAAAATGCACACAACCTACGTTAACACTCAATATTTAGAAGGCTCATCTTTTGAGGTTATTCACGAATCGAGACATTTTTTAGCATATTCATGGCAATAGGAATAATGTTTAGTCAGGTCATAAGTCATCAATCGTAACACGTGGTAATTAGAAGAAACAATGTCCGGCGAAAACGGTGAGTGGGGTAGAACTTCCCATTTGAGCATTTCTAAGTATGTTTTGACTGGCCTTGCAACATGTGGCTGAGCGTTGTCATGCTGCAAAATTACTATTTCGTATTGTAGCCGTATTTCCTTCAATTTTCAGCTTAAACGCATCAATTGCAGACGATAGCGATCTCCCGTGATAGTTTTTTTGGGTTTGGGGAGCTCATAATACACCATAATAAGTCTTCACATGAATTCTATGTACTTCAGTTGCAGATTTTATTTTTGATGTATTAAAATTCCCCGTCAATAATTCAAATTCAATTAATTATTATTTCATAAATTTTTGGCACGAAATTTGACATGTTCAACTACATGAAAAAATACACGTTGTTTACACTTCGGCGGAATATGCTGTCATCATGCCTAATGGTGGAGATACACGATAAAGTTGGCTGTGGTATTGCCTCATAAGAATCAGGTTGTGGTTCCGTGGATAGTTTTGTGGACTGTGAGTCCACAGATCAGCAGTCCAAGGTTCGTTCCCCGCTCGACCCCAACGTGATTTCCATTTTTCTAATTGTGAGTGATTTACAACTTGTTGAAAATGGTCATTAAAATTGAAATATTTGGATAAATTATAAGAACGCTAATATTCCTTTGTTTAAAAAAAAAAGTTTACACTATATATCGGAAAACAGCAATAACTTGTTTAAAACACATTTAAATCAATATTTCACATCAACCATGTTGAGAATTAAGCCCGAGATCTCTTACACGGTGGCAAACAATCTAAATATTTAACCACGAGACGGACGGCGCGTTTTACTCCACAAGAGTCAATAGATAGTAAAGAGCCAGCGACAGGTCATTTGCTCTATAAATACCTAAATTTTAATATTTCCATCTTACAATTTAGAATTTTAAAATGCGTTTTCCATCCGACTTGTAATATGTTGCATTTGAGGGGGAGATTTTTTTCAGTGTTAGAAAAATTAAGAGTGACTTCAAGATTTATGTATTTTTTTTAGTAAGTAAGTAAGTAGCTCGGACAGAGAATTGATAGCTTACAGAGAATTGCCGTCAAGGCAATTATTAGATTTCCCGAAGCTTTGAAGATATGAATTCTGCTGATTTTCGTGTAGCCTGTTCGAGTTTCGTTATTTTCAAATAACATTTCACGGAACATCAAACACGCCAATCAGAATTTGGATCATCTGGCGAAATGTTTTATTCCAAGCAGGTCAATATGTTTCAGAATTATTCTCACTTTGGCGAATGATACTCGCAATTTTTTCGTTTCTTTTGAAATATTACCAGCAGATAGCTTACGCTAGCAAAGCCAATCTGTCAAATCTTCAATTTAAGAATCGTTTTGGATTAATGTTACACAAAATAAATACTGATCATTTTATTAGTTTACCAAAAAATATCTCCATTATTAGCACAAATCAGTCAGTGTTTGGTCGTATGTAACAAAAACAAGAGAGAAATACGATTTTTATAGTTTGAGCGTGAGATAAAAGGTATTTTACTGTTGAGATAGAACTTTCAATCGATTATACCGTATCTTGTTAAATAACCGAGAAATAAGTATAGTCAGTTGAATAGTTCTCTGAAGCCCATGAACAGTTTTAATAATATATTTCATTTCCGCTCCCTAGCTGGAGCATACGGTGTCCGCAAAGATCCTCCAAGCATCTCTGTCGGCTGCCAGCTCCTGTGCATCCTCACAAGTTAGGTTCGTGTCCCGTAGTTCTAACACGAACTGCCGACAAACAGGCAGCAATGAAGTCCAGGACGTCGAGAACCTGATGCCTTGTAAAGTAGGCAAGCGTGGTTAAGGCTCTCAGCAGGCATCCGCAGCACATAGTCAAACCAATCGTATCGCCTCAGTTTGATGATAGTTATGATCGTAGTTTGCTGCGTCCGTTTTCTTATAACTTTATTCCTTACAAGGTCAAACCACCGCACACCCAAGATTTTTCTGAGACACCTATTCTCAAAACTTAGAATTTTGCTGTTTTGGGCCCTAGTGAGGTGCCACGATTTTTTTTTTAAAAAAAAAAAATTTAAATAATATAATTGAACGTTTTTACAATTTTCAAAATTTAAATTGTTATATTTTTACCAAAACTTAAATCCTACCAAGCCACTTGCTGTAGCTTGTTGGTGGAGATTATATTTATTCTAACTTATTTAATATTATCTGCATTTATAAAAACAATGAATAACAGTTGTAAATTAACAGCCGGAAATATCAAAATATACATGTTTATACAAACAGTATATTTTTTTTAAAAACAAGAAAATATATGAAAAATTAAAATATTACTCATAAGCTACTATTCATATACAAACATTTGATCGAGTAGCCACTCTCTTATTTTGCTCTCGTTACATTGCGAGCAAAATTTTAGTCCTTTTGGCAAAAAATTAAAAATGCTAGGTATTAAATATTTGAGAGTTCTATTACCATACTTATTACATACTTTTGGTACTACCAAACCATCATTATACGTGAAGCGTGTATTATGGTTATGTTTGAGAGGAAATTTAAATGTATTACTTTTAAATTGTTTTAAAGTGATGCAAAGCCACAGTGATCCTCGAAAAGGCGGAGTTTTTATTGTTTTGTACAGGAGAACATTATCACATCTTTGTTCGTAAACCTCTGCTGATACAATTCTCTTAACTATAGAGTACTGTAGACCTTGGATCATTTTAACGGCCAGGATTTTGTGAGCAATGGTCAAGGAGATTTTAGAGCTTTCGATTAATGGAATCACGGACATAATCTCTCCATAATCTATTTACTATGCAATAGGTATCGCAAATCCGTCTAACTTCTTGACTCTAGATTCTGCCTCTTTTGGGTTTCCCTGCTAGTGCCTTTAGTACTTTCATCTCTGACGTTCTGAGCAGGTATTTGGTTTTTCTATTAAGTTTTTCCATTTAGTTTTTCTACTTGGTTTTTCGTATTTTTTATTTTCTCTCTATCTATCCTCGCCTCTGTTGTATACACCATGATTTGGTCTGATACACGTTTTGTATATCCGAATTATGTTTCCAATAATCATGTGTTCATTGTACTTTACGACATTTCTTAGGCATCAGGATGTTTACAAACTGAGATGGATATGTTTTCATCATCACTATGACAGCATCATATGCATGGCATGTGATTTTAATGACTTTATCTCCCTTAGTAGATTCACTCCTTTTTTTATATTTATACAGGCATTATATAGGCGACATTTGGTTTCCACCGCATGCATGGGTTTAAAAATCAATATTACAAAAACCCATGTACTGTGTAACACTTTATGCCTTAATGCCCGAAATCTCCTGACTGTCAAACTAAGTCATCAAAAGGGTCGAGAGTTTCAAATACCTAAGAATATATGTTACAGAAAATGGCAGCTTTCAAAAAGAACTGGGAGTGCGGCTAGGAATTGCAGGCGCTACATTCAACAGTATGAAGGCTGTCTGGAGATCGGATATTGTGAACCAAATACAAATACACAGGACTACAAAATGGTTAATGACTTCATCATAGTTTCCTTTCCGCGCCTAATGGTGCATAGGGCACTGCATAGGTGCACCAATCGCAGTGTATTTTGATCATTTTTGTTACATGAAGGTAAGATGATCGATCAGTCTTCCGCTTCAGGTACCAGTCCAGGGACTACGAAATATTCCAGTGTGAAAACACCTATTCAAATAAAAATTTCACATCAACCCCTGTCGGAAATCGAATCCGAGACTTCTTGCATGGCAGGCTAACGCGCTTACTATTACACCACGAGGCCGACGACTTAACTTACTCCAGGTAATGAAGTGAACCGAATATTACAATTTATAATGTATGTTCCGTTAGTCAAGTATTCAATTGGCAATTTGCTAGCCTTAGAAGACGATATTTTCTAGTTGGGTTGTAAATTTGCAAAACGTAAAAAAAATAATGTAATATTATCTTTGTTAATATATGGTATCTTTACTGTTTTTTTTTTTATTTTTCTTTATTTTCTATATTATTCCTTAAATACGAGTATAAATAAAATAAAAAATCACGATATTTTTTATTTATTTGTGTTCTGTAACAATATCTACATAAAACATTTAAGTTTGTAAGTGAAAATTCTTGATGGAAGTTCTTTGTAATTTATTAAATTAATATACTAATAACTTTGGATATTATGTATACTAATGTGTTTTTTTTATAAATACCTAATTTTACCTAATTATTTCTATATGTATGAATTAAGATATTCCATTTTGTAATGTACATATATATGAATAAATAAATGATAAATGATAAAAACACGAGTGATACCACTTCCACGAGTGATAATTCCAAATTTGTGGATTAAAGTATCGCTCGTGTTTTATTTATATAATAAATATCTACATAAATTAGTAATGAAACTAAATTGATGAAATTTACTTTCAAAATAAGCGTTTAGTTCGCCAAACGCATAAGGCTCTTTTTAAAACCATGAATTTACTGGGTTACAAATTTGGCGAGAATTTGATTTCCAGAAGTGGTTCGGTTAATTGATCACCACGACCCTGTGATTTGACAATTCATCATCTTTGTTTTCCTTACTGTTTTCATTGGTCAACCAAATGCAGTGTATTTCGATCTTATGCTGCACATTATGGTGATTCGCGTAAATATAATTCACTTTTGCGTTTTAAAGTAAATTTGTGATAGCGGACAATAAATTAATTCTCCAAACTGACAATGTGAGCTAGCGGATGCAGCCAACAATATATTAGAAATGTACTCAGACCAGAGAAAATCAACGTGTAATAACACTGATTAACCTGGTATTGATTTCTTTTCCTTGTTGGCGATCAGCTCACGCTCTCAGGGAAATTGGTGTTTAGGAACACAGGAGGGACACAATTTCGTCTGGAAGCAGTGGATCATGAAGAACGGCGATGGGGGGGTGATAAGTTTGCGGCGTTGTGCGAGTTAAGACAAAGTTAATATTTAAAAGGTGAAATAGCGGACAATACTTTTTACAATTCAAAAGCGAGCGTACATAAACAGTCGAAAAATCGAAGAGAACTGCGCGCGGGCCAAACAGTGTAGCAATCTAGTATACATTTTCATAACAATTAGATTTAAGTTAATATTAAAACATTCATGTGATATCTTTGTACTATTTTAATTCTAAATAAAAATGAAGGTAAGCTGTTTCCTTTTCCCTGTAGGTACCAGTCCAGGAACAACGAAATATTGCAGCTCAAACAACATTTGAAATCAAAATTTACTTTCACCTTGCCAGAAATCGTACCCAAGACCTCAAAGGCGATCTCCACTCAATTTCCATTTCTTATTCAGGATTTTTACCATAAATTCAAAAACACGCGTCCAGGGTTTTTGTACTATTTCACAAACAGAGTTGTATTCTACATCCACCTGGACACAGATAAAGATAAATTGATAATTTTTACTAACCTGTTATATTTGTTTGCTCTGTTATTTAATCAAATAAAATAAAATAATTTTTTTTTTTATTAATATAACATTTGTCGAAACAAAGTCGACGTGGCATTTTCCTAAAAATTATTCTAGATTTCAAATGTTTGTCTTGAAAAACGTAATAAAATAAAATATCATATCGAATATGTAATTTGAATATAGGTAAACAATTTATATAATACGAACTAGTATTTGGTTCAGTCAGATAACCAGCTTTTCACAAACAGATTTGGTTCTCCGATACTCCCGTCAATAACTCCTTTGATAACGACCAATTCAATAGTAGCTGCTTACCTAGAATTCACGTACAAATAGATCTGTAACGGAATGACCAGTTACGATAACGATTAATCAGATACTTAAGTATAAAAATTAATTATTATTTTATAAAATGAGTTAATTGTGTTCATCAGCATCAGAGTAAATAGTATGAAACACTTTTTAAAATGGTCTTTTGGGAAAGAAACCTTTTTTGTGTAGTTGAGATTTGTAGGGATGAATCATTTCACCTACAAGACAACGTGTAAAATTATTTAAGAACTTTTGATTCACAAGAGTAAACAAATTAAAGAGTTGAGGAGCTGCGACATTTAAACATAGGCGGAATCTTTAATATTACCACACAGCCAGTTAGTAGCAAAGCATTAGCCTTGTAAATGTCTAATATTAAATATTTAATATTCTCTTCTGAAAAACGTTTTCGCTCTATATTGCAATTAATTATAGATTTAATTTTTGATTGAATCTTTAACCGTAATTAAATATAATTAAAAATAACAACAAATTCATAATAATAAAAACCATCAATTTTTTTAAAAATAAATATTTGCGTTCTTATGATTTACACGGGTATTTATTTTTTTGTGCCATTTTCAATGAGTTGTAAATAACTCACTATTAGAAAATTGGAATCAAGTTGTGATTGAGTGAGGTTCAAACCTCAGACCTCTGATTTATGAGTCCGCGACACTAGCCACTCCTGTGGTCGATTGCCAATTTAACCAATATTTTTTCAATAAAATTTTTCGGGTTTTTCCTTCATCTTTGAGTTCTGTGTCCAAGTGGAGGAAGAATAAAGTTCTGTCTGAGAAATATAACCAAAACCCTGGAAGAGTATTTTCGACTCGATGGCTGCTCTGAGGTATAAATACTAAATAACGAAATCAAGTAAAGATAAGTTTTTTTCGTTGTGTAATGGTAAGCGCATTCACCTACCGTTTGTAAGGTCCTGGGTTGAATTCCTGGCATAAGGGACGTGAAATATTGATTTAAAAGGTTGTTTGAACAGGAACATTTTATTATTTCTGAACTAACACCTAAAGCGTAGGAATGATTACCTTACTTAATGTAAGATATGTTTTTTGATTAAAAATGCAGTGTTTTTTGTATCACTGAGTGCTGAACGGGGATCGATGATGATAAGTGATTCGATTATTTTTTTCGAATAGTAATGCGCATCACTAAAACAGATTTATTCAATCTTTATAATAGTAGTATCTTCATATCTGCGATCAAAAACCGGTACGCGGTAAATATATTCCATTATTGTCCAGCGGGAGCGATCTTATTTGCCAATTACTTAACATGTCAAAGGAATGGGAATCGAAATGATCGACAAAATGGCGGACGGTGTTCCAAGGCGGGAATCCATCAGACTTTTTATTATATTTTATTTCAAGCGTGTATTTTATCATCGCGATACAATAAGAGATAAAGAGACGTGAATTGAAGATATCCGGATGAGATTTATATTGAATGTCGTTCATGATAAACTATATCGACGGGTTCTCGGAAACTAAACAAATAGATGAGCTATCACACCATGCTATCAAAGAAAGGTTAAATTGTAATCGATTAAATTGAAAACACTTCAGTAGTGATAATTTGTTCCGTTTTCGTTTTAATGTTAAAGTCGAATTCTTTTTACATTAAAGTGCTGATTAAATTCTGATCCGAAAAAAAGTATATTTTATTCAAATGAAAGACATAACCCCCACAATACATAACATACAAATAATTAAATCACTAGATCCTCAACACATAGACAACTAAAACAAATACAAACTAAAACCACTATCGGACAAAGGGATTTTTGAGTATTATTAAATTAAAATCTATAACCTACTTTTACTATCTATCTAAACAATTAGTAACGAGAAAATGTTTAAAAAGGCTATAAAAAAATGGATAGTGGAGCTAGATAGAATTGAAATGGATTGTCTCATTCGCCCATACCAATATTAAATCAACTGCTTCAGAAGTGTATAGCTTATGTTAGGTTTTTGTTATTTTCATTGTGTGTTTTGTAATATAAATAATATAGATGTCCTTAAATACCTTGTTTTTAAAACTGTCTAGATATTTGGTAATTATCTTCGTTTTTTTAAGTTAGTCTTCTTTGTTTATTCTCAAATGTAATTTTAAAAAAGTATATTGTTAAGAGTCCTCGGCGCGGGAAACCCCAGTCAGGTCACATTATTTTTATTATTAATTATAGTTTGTAAGCAAAAAATATGAATAAATAAAAATAAATATAAATCGAAAAACATTTTGAAGTGTTTCCCAGTACAAACGTGAAATAATTAAGTCTAATGATTCTTATCATAATCAATAAACGTTTCAGCTCTTAATAAACACAAATAAACAGAATTGATGAATGGAAGAAATGTGGATTGTTCATGTTTGTATTCAACGTATGCATAAACGTATTTAATATATGCATTTTTTTTTTTGTGATGATGTTCTATACACATTTAAACTGTTACAAACAAAGTTCAAAATTAACATGAATCGTGACGTATTGGGGGTATGGCCAATGCAATGACCGATTTATGCGGGAATTCAAATTATAAATTATATATTTTTTTTGCTAAGTACTAAAATGTAGTAGCATTATTTTTTTACTCGACAGTATTTCACAGACCCTCATTATTTTAAAATTGTAAAAAAACCGTGATGTTTCCCTATTGAAGGCGTTTAAATGAAAATTATATGTTCAAACCTTTTACATGAAAAAAACTACACCATCAAAAATTAGCAGAAAACGATTTTAAGAGCGAGTAAAGGTGTTATTTTATCGTCAACAGGCATAAATGTTCAAAACTTTAACCCCAGATATTTCTGCATTTTCGTTTTGGTCACATAATACATTAATTTACTTGTGTCTTCAGTAAATTGTAACCTAAATAAATAAAAGAATAATGTTTTATTTTTGAACAGCATTTTTTTTCTGCCCTTAATTAATAAATAATTTTTACATAAAAGTATGTAGGTGTTGACGAAAAGCAAACTTTATAATTTAAAAAATGAATATCATTAAATTTGACGTAAGGTCGGTATATTTAAGTAAAGGAAAGGAGCTCGGAAATGGACCTACATTTAATGTGATGAGAATGTTCTTCTATTTTGGGCACTGAATGAAGACAGTTAAGTATGAATTATAATATTTAACTATTCATGATAATAACTTTCACAATCACGCAACGATTCCAAAAATTCTTGTGCAATGTGATTTTATGTCAAAAGTTTGTTATTTAAAAAAAAAAAAATATTACTATTTTATTTTATTTTTACATCTGAGCATGTTTTTCATTCTTTATTTCAATTCTTAATTTTTAATTACTCTTCAAATGTTCTTCATTTTTAATATTATTTCCATTTGTAAATACTCACTACGAACTACAAACTTTAAAATATCTTTTTTTCACTTAAATTTTAATTTTTAAACAACTTTCATTTATGTTTTTCTTTTTCCTTGTCTTTTTTATACTTTCATAATTAACTTTACATATATTTGCTTTTTAATATGGAAACTTCACTGGCCCATTAGAATAAGGTCTAATTGTGTAAAATATTAAACTTTGTAACTATACTGTATGTTTCCAGTACCAAGTATCAAGGTAAGTACCATAAAGATGGGTCAATGGAAGGATAGGTAAGAAAAGCAATCGGCCAGGAATAATATCGATAAATTCTGTTTTATACTGAACAGCAGGTACTAACAGATAATTACATTTCAAATGAATAAAAAAAAAAGTATTCTAATTTTTATGATTTGATGTTTATTTATTCATTTTATGTTACAATAATTATTGCTTTTAAGTATGAGCAAAGGAAATCCCCTGGTAAATACATAATAACGACTATTTTGAAATTTGAGTTGTGTTTAAAGTGTTATGAAAGCTTCAGTAATCCCCAAACGTATTCAATAATTACCAAACAAACTCATTCATTATATCAAACATCCCTTTACACTCACATACCCATAAATGTCAACGACAAAGCATAATTCCTACCTAATTTACGAGTCTCAATTTATTCCAACTAATATCACATCTTTTTATGGGTCATTAAAGGAGTGAAAACCTTTGGAGACACAAACTGAGCCACCAAGTCAAATAAACCTTATATAAATGACCTCTTAACGGATATATTCATTCAAAAGAGCCCCCTTTTTTTAGATTTAGAGCATTAATCCATTCAACTATAACACGTACGCTGTAGGTTTTTTATGTGTTTTGTCTTTCTTCTTTTATATCATATTTTGCTCACAAAGAGTAAGGAATATTTTCTTTTTTGTAAACAGCAAAATTTAAGGGTGGAAAATAATAAATTCTTGACAATTTTTCTTTTGTGAAGGTGTTGAAAACAAGATTTAGAGATCTTATACTTCTTTTAAAAGAGGAAAGTAGTTTTACGATATTTTCAAAGGTAAACATGTTTTCATAAAATTGATAAATTCTTTGGATAAACAGATGTTATAATAATTTGACTTCAAATTAAAAATTTTCTTGGCTTTTTTATAATTAAAATGACGTTTTATTAAAATATTTGCCAACTCATTAAAACAATTATCAAGTTAAGCCGCCACTTAACATATTGGTAGAGGGTTAATTAACAAATATTGTTAGTTTGATTTGAATTTAAAAAATATGTATTTGTTAATGTGACTTTTTTTTACAAAAGCTAACAGCTGTTAATTTATTTAAAATTAAAGGACCTGACAGACGTTGTCCTGCCCGAACGTTGGCTTGCCTACTATTAGTTAAACAAACTTTTTTTTCGTAAATAATGGCACACGTTATTTATTTTGGACTTCTTCGATTTTTTATGTATTTGTATAAAGGTTAGTTTTTCGTTTTATACTCTCATGTGATTGGCTGAAAGGCTTTATCGTGCTCAAATCATGCAAAAATCACTACTCTAGTGCCATAATCTATGGATAAAATACGTGAATACGTGTTAATGAAGAAAAATCAGACCGTGTTTAGACCTGAACATGCTTAAATTCTGATACTCTACTCACGCTCAACGTGAATTCAGTCATTTTTCAACCGCCAACTGGGTTTTGACGTAACTTTGACATTTAATTCGAAACTAAAAAAATATAAAGAACTAAGGTATACCAGATCTTGTCTTACGGTGGTAATTATTAACTTTTTTCTCCTATCTTTTATTTCAAGTTGTATTTTATTTCATTTTTACTTATATTTAGTAAAAGAAAATGTGTTTACTATTGCTGGAATAGACTGTATAAGTTTGTCAATAAATAAATAATAATTTAAAAAAAATAACTGTCATGAAAACGTGAAAAAACTGTCCAAACAAAAGAATTTTTATTGATGTGTAGGTACCTAGGTAATTTTTTATGCTTGAGTTCCAAAACACAAAATAATTCTCCTAACCGTACGTGTTTACAAGAGGACAATGCGGCTTTGAGTAGTGGTGGGGTTAATTATCGTTTCACGGAGATGCCTCGGAATAATTTTTGTCCTTCAAATTGCTGTTTACAGCTGGACAATGATCAAGTCCTGGGACAAAAAATATTGTATCTTTTACGTGTAAATAGCCTTTAAGGCCCAGTAAGTTATTAATGTGAAAAAACGCACGAATCACTACACCGCAACTCAGATAAACAACTCGGTATCAAATAAAATCATGATAATAATAATATTAAAGTACAAGTGTGCGAAGATGGATGTATTTTTTTAATTACCTTCTCAGTTTTTTTCCACTCTCGCCTTATTGTGCATTGAAAATAAATAAAATATTTAATCTCGACAGCACTACATTAACTTTAGTTTGAATTCATTAACAGGACTTTGATTGATATAGATCGTAATTAATAATTACATTTCCAACATCGCTTTACTATCAGTTTCTTTTGTGCGGGTTGGAGAATATAATATTTATCTATTCATGCAGTCGATTTCCTAACACGAGTTAATGACTTGCGTACCTATGCACGGAGCCTTGATGAAATCTGTGTGAGGTCTGGCTAATACGGTAAATGAAATGTTTTCGATCCACAGCACATTGGAATTAATATATCAAAAATAATAGAGGGATAGACAAAGCATTCTGTTTAATAGAACCATCGATACATATTACTTTGTTCATTGAAAACACAATAAAGCCTTGAAATAAACATCACAGTATTTTTCTGTTTCAAATTTCACTTAATTCATTTAAATTATCTTAATGAAAACACAGTTCTTACTCTAAAAAAGCTGTGGTAAATAATTTCTTACCGTGCGGTGATGTAAAATCGTGATACCACAAACAAAAGACGGAATATTGTAAAGTTCAGATATTTGAAAAAAAAAACATGTAGACATACTGGTTGATAATTCTTTTTCCATATAAAGTTTGTATTTAGAACCACTATTTTTTTTTTTTTTTTCCACCGACCAGTTTCAAAGCAAACAAGCTTCTTCGTCAAGGTTTACGTAACTAATGAATTGATTCCTATTTTTTTTTATCGTGTTTACTAAATACTACACGTGGACCCAATAAATCAATTCGTTTTTTCCTTACACGGGTGGTAATTTGATATCAATGTTTTCGAAGCTAGACAGGAGAGGACTAAAAGAAATATTGTTTATTTGGTTATTAATTATTATTTTCTTGAAACCGGTCGGTGGAAAAATAAATTATGGTTAAAAACAAAGTTGTTGTATTTATTTTACCTTTTTCATAATTTATAAAAACTAATGTACAATTTATATGTTAAAATACAAAAATTTTTAAAATGCAAAAAAAAACAACATCCTCCGATTTTTTCAATATATGCATTTTAGTCAAATGGAACCCTGAAAAGTCGATGAAAAGCAAATGAGTGCTTTTTACTTTTTTTTCCGTTCAAAATATTGATGATGTTTTTATTTATTAACCCTGAGAGCGTAAATTCAAAAATTTGGTTAATAACCGCACGAAAGGTCAAGCTATTTTCGAGTTTTTGCGAGACTAATAACGGCGATTCATTTATATATATAAAGATTATATTATTATGTACTTACTAAATGCTTACGTTATATTGCAAAATAAACTATGTTTATTTTTTTAAACAAAAATATAAGGATAAGCATTCATCGCCAAAATTTGAGTGCCAAATACTGTAGAACTATTTGACCGTAAATAAGCCTATTTCGCAAATAATCCTCCTAACGGAAATGCCAGTTGGCACAAGATACTGATTTACTTAAAACATTTCGAACAATACAAAAAAAGAAAATTATTTCGAATTATATATACAAATATATCTGTTTTATAATACAGCTTGAAAATATTGGGAAAGCAATAAAAACGGTCAACGGTTATCCGAAATTGAGGATTCAAAGTATCAGTCTTCTTTTATTTTTATTATTGTAACATGCAAAAAATATGTTTGTGGCTATAAACATGTTTGCGAAATAATACATTCTATATAACCACATGCCGAATTTTCGATGTCTCTTCGTCAGAACACTATCGTACGAATCCCACTATACTCCTTCACAATGCGGTTGCACAATAATTGTAATAAATACAAATTTTAACCAACATTTTATTATCATAAGTGCACGTTGAAGTTAGCTTATTAGAGCTAATATAAGCACGTTGATTTATATTTCTGTGCATTTACTACAGGGTGCATTTTCACCCGAAAATAATAACCCGCTAAGCCTCCATTTAGAGGCTTGTCAGCTGGTGGGATAGAGGGAGTATGGAAACATTTCATGAAAAATACACTACAATACCCAGACCAATTGAGAAAGAACTCTTTCTTGAATTTTTTCTTGCAACTGACGAGAATCGAACCCGCGACATCAGTTTCACTGTTGGCTGTCTAACTGCGCCCCGGCGTTTGTCAAAGTAAAAAATAAATTCACCAACAAAACTGTATTATTTGTCTTTCTAGACATGAAGTACAAGAATTCGTCTCCGAATTAATTGCTGTATAATAAAAATACAAAGGCTTCAGTGATTTCGCTTTCAATAATCCTTTCAAGGAAGGACAGATAATTAAAAATCAATTATTGAGAATAAACTTAATATTCCCAGTATTAAGTGGAGCGCTAGAGTATGACAATAAGGGCGATAATCGCTCACCTGAGACTGGATTTCTTAAGCAAAAACGCCGGCTTCATAAAAGATCCGAGGGCAAACCGCGCATCATCATTGCATGGCATTTTTTCCCGTAGCGACGTCATAGGAGAGACGAGATAAAATGCAGACTTACCGATAAAGGCCACCCATTTGAAATTTTTTTTTTTAAATTTGTTTGCATAAAAGCAAAAAAAAAATCTATTCAGTCATAGCTTGTGTATTGAGTAAAAAATGTTAGGAAAGAAACAACAAATTTGCTTTAAATTAAATTGTTTTGGTTCGTGCCCGGGGAGATAATGAATTCAGTTATGTTTGAAAAATCAGATCAAAATTTTCGGAGAGTGCTATCGTTAATTTCAGGCCCACTAATGTAAGTTCTAAAAAAATTGATGGTGAAAATAAAATAAAAATGTAAAAAAAAAAAAAATTAAAAAAAAGTTTATCCTCGATACTAAGGTCGTACGCTTCAAAAACTAGTGAAGGTACAGTAAAATTGCAAACACAATGTCAAACCACATTTTGAAACAATATTTAATGATAGTTTTTCCTGGAATCGAACCTGGGGCTCTAGCATCGAAGGTGAACACGCTACACACTACGAGGCGGACTATCTCCACTCGATTTTCTTTTTCAGCATTTTACCTGAGATTAACAACGAAGACACTCGTCCAGGATTCTGATTCTACTTTCTTATCAGAACTGTATCTTCATCCGTCACCGATGAATTTATTTATTTTTTCAATGTGATACCAAAAGTCAAAAACATAATAAGAAATATTTACTGATAATTATCTTTTTACTTTTATAAAACTTTTACACAATATGTAAAATTCATTATTTAGCTTATGTTGGAACATCCATATTAATTTATTCAATCATATACTCTGCTGATATTTTTAAAGTTAAGGAACTGAAACCTTTGTAAATGTGAGGGAAATTCACATATTTGCAAAATTTATGTACCAACTTATAATTTACCCAAATATATAATTTTTTAGACTTTTTTTTAGGTCACAAATTACTTGAGTTGAACCAATGAAAATCAGTTTGTAGTAAGATGGATTTTAACTTCAGATTTTTGATCGCTGAGTCCACAACATTATCATGCAGTCACAACTCAGTTCGTGTGTATAAAACCAATATAACAACTCTACTACTAAAAAACTAAATTTAGAAAAACATTCAAACAAAGCAGTCTCAAAAAAATGGCTTATTTCCTTGGCCTTTTTTGTTAAAGCAAATCCCGCAATATTGAGAAATATTAGTAGTTAAGATAAAATGCTTTCGAGAAAATTGTATTCTCTAAGAATATCTCTACTAGAGATTATTTTTACAAGATAAATTCTTGGATTAGAGATGTAAATATTATGCACGTGTACCCGAGGGATTTTCTGCAGCATCGTTATAATCCAACTTGAGAAAATGAGACTTTCTTAGGAAGATCTGTTTTGCATAGTACTGTAGCGGGCAAATTATTCCAACATGTTCACTTATTTCTAATAGATTGAGTATTTTCATGACAAAATATGTTTTGAAATAACTAGAGGTATATCAAAAGTTTTCTTCAAAAAACACATGATAATATAACTTGAAGCCAAAATTCAATTTTCTTATTTCCCATGATATATTTGCAACTTATTTATTTATTTATTAATGGACATTATCCATGTATACAATTTATGGGGTTTAAATATAACAATAAAAGAATAGTTTAAAACATAAAAAAAAGAAACGAATCATTGACAAACATAAGGGACATCAAGACAAGATCTGGACTATTTATTTAGTGCTCGTTTAAATCGTTGTAAACTTAAACCAAAAAATTCCAGATCTTGTCTTGAGTTAACAATACGACAAAGACGGGTCATTGGAGAATTAAGGCCATAGTTTGTTCTATGCTGATCAATGAACAGTACTTCATTGTTTCTCAATCTATGAGTCGGAATATTGAATTTTACTTGTTTTAGTAATGATGGAACATCGATTATACCATTTAGTATGCCGAACATATATATAGAGTCAATATTGGTTCTACGTTTTTGTAGACTACAAATATTTAACATTGACTTTATTTCAGCATAAGAATGATTATCTCTTTCTAGTCCAAGCATTCACGCTATTTTTCGAAGCAAGTGATGTTGGACTAGTTCAATGTGATTTATGCGATTGGCATAGAACTTGTAATTAAAAAATAATTTTAAAACTCCTGGGTCCATATTCTAATAGATAGTTAAAGTTTATCTTCAGTACAATCTAAAAAGTAAAATTAAGTTTTTTGTGTGAAAAATAGTAGAGTTTTACAATTGTTTTATCTAATTCTTCCTTTTCTTCAGTCTTCTGCCCTCAACTGCTGGATATAGGCCTTGTATATATCCTTTAATTTTTTTCGGTTGGTTGCTGCTTGTAGTCAAAGGTGACAAAGGTTTGGTGTCTTGGGTTAAATAGGGTTCCGTGATTTTAATTGGCCTCGTGGTGTAATTAATGGTCAGCGCGTTTGTCTACAATGCTAGAGGTCTCTGGTTCGATTCCCGATATGGTTTATAGAAAATATTTATTTAAAGGGACATTTTTACACTAGAATATTTCTTAGTCCCTGGACTGGTATCTGAAGCGTATGACGGATCATCTCATCTTCATGTTACAAAAATGATCCAAGAAACGCTGCAATTGGTGTACCAATGCAATACCCTATGCATCATTAGGTGTGGAAAAGGAATGATGATAATGATGATTAAAAGCACCCACATTAAAATAATTAAAAATTAAAATAAATAGCAAATGAAGCACAAAGTGCTAGTGTGAAGTGTGTAGATGATTTTTTACGATGTTTGACAACTTCTAAGAGGGTATGGTTCACTTTTGTATTATTTCTATTTTTCTAAGTATTACCGGCTTTATCGATATGTCGATACGTACTCTCAGGAAAATACAAGAAAATATCTAAAAAAATTCGGTTAGGAGAATTTATCTTCACCGTCGTGGTGAAGATATAACATTATTAACTTCCGATTGTAAACGCGACCCTGACAATTCATATATTTTAATTACAATTTTAAATATTTAGCACATTACGTTTATACACTGCCAAAAATTGCCCCTAGAATAAAAATGTATGCCTTTTTTGACGACATATGCAGCATCATTTTTTAGACAAACTTATACCTAAACAGGTGAGTAGATTTAAAGGGTCACTGTTATAAATAAAAATCATCTTTTTTGGGTGTTTGAGTGTAGATTTGATGCATTTAGAGGTTTTGACTACCGTTGCAAAAGTCATCTTCAGTTACTTATTTAACCCTAAAAATGGCTCCTGCAATTGTAGCCAAAACCTCAAAGCAAATACAACGAACACAGGATCACGCGAAAAAAACGACACATATTCAAACAATTATAAATTAATACTTATTATTATGATGTTGCAATTTAAAATCTATTATCAAAGTACAGTACAGAAGTGCAAACAACTTAATTGGTAATTAGCATAAAGAACTTTATATTTATCATTTTAATAAATAAACACATTTTCAAAGCATCACTTACTAAATTGTTACAACAGCAACGTATTTATTTAATGCTGGATTTTTTTGCCTGTGGCTTCGCTCGCATTGTATTAGGAAGAAACTGGTAAATAATTTAGTTTTGTCGTTTAACAATAAAAAAATTCCCAAAGGAATAATTTATTTTTTTTGGATAAAAAAAACCTCTATAGATTGCCAATTTTCCAACTATTTCTAAGCTAAAAAACGAAGATAAGTTAGCCTTATGGCTTCATAACACTTTTTTTCAGTTACATATACTTTGACATTTTTGATTTTTTTAGTTTCATATTTTTTTGTTAGAATACCATATTTTTATGTATTATTAAATTTTTTATTAAATATCTTAAGACATATCTAAGAAAAATGGGAATTTTATATTTATAAAATAAATACTATCCACCTCAGAACAGGTATTTATTTTACCTAGTGAGGAAAAACAATGCCCAATATGTTTGCTTATACCTTTATTTTACTTAAATTTTGCTAATTTGTATCTTTTTTACCTTCTTTACTGTTTTGCAAACAGATCATAATAATACTATGCTTTACAATAAACGCCGATTTATTCGGCACTGAACTATAATGATTTGATTGTAATATTAATTCATTTCTACACTGAAAAAATCCAGAAGAAGTTATGTTTATCAGGATGAAAATCATCGCTTGTAACACTCTCCTGCTATTCAAATGCAAAATAATGAAAAATTCAATTGGTCGCTCCGTTGTGACGTAAACGGTGATTATTTTTTCCCTAAGAATTTTTTTTCATAAAAAAATGCATATCGATTCTTTGTCATAGAAGATTAATCTTATTTTCCATCCAATCATAGAAAATTGGTGTCTACGTTTTTCTGCTTGACAAGTTTAGTATATTTTGTACAATACCCGTACAAAAGTATGTTTTGTACTGGTATTGTAAAGAATAAGAAAGATGTTTGAGTTAGCATTTAGCAGGTAGCGCCTTTAGCTACTATATTTTTACACCTTTCTACACTTTCCACAGTTAGTTCTACACTGGCTTGTTTCTCTCCACTGAGTAACTTGGAGCTATTCTTCGGGGAACCTATTTCTACATTCTTTAAATTTAAAGGGGTTCTCATAATGTTCGTCTTATAGGTATGCTTTTTAAAATAAATTTATAAAAAAATATTGTCTTTTCTAGGTTTTTCTTATCGTTTATTTCTGAAAAAAAAAAAAAATTAAATCTCATATCATATATTTGTGATAATATTTAGGCTTGTTTTTCATTGAATTAAGTATTGTTTCATATTTTATAAATTAGTTTTTATGACCAGGTAACGTAAGGTTTTAATCTCTTTTTATCACACAATGCGCCGGCTCCCTCCAACATACCCGTCAGAATAGCTGTTCCAATACATAAAGGTGCTGGATATGAGACAACTGTACCTAAAAGAAGCAATTACACACTTCTGGTCAAACAATAAGTCGAGGTCTTAGCAGAATGTCCGTACGAGGTCTTCCCAGAGCATGAATTGGGTCATACTCAAAACCCGTACGACTTTTGCTCAGAGACATCTCTCATTTATCACACCGAGAGTGTTCAATATTTTGGAAGCATGTATTTAGCTCTCAAAGACAAAATGTTTTTTCAAGAAAGGAGTTAAGGACTGGACTTTCTTTAGTGGGAGGGATTTGAGTAGGAAACTCTTTTATGATTTTCCAAATGCTTGAGTTTACTGTTTACTATATTGATGTGCCATATATAAGTTTTTTTTTTTATATTTATATATTTTTTTTATGTTTCTCATCTTATATTTGTGGTGATATACTCATGTGTCTGTGTCATATAATTGCTCGTCCATTTCAACACGGGACTTTTAGTCCCATGGAGTTGGGACTTATTGTCTCAATACAATAAACTTATGTATGTAAATAAATAAATGCAACTTTTATGTTTAACACACAACTTTTTTTAACATTAAACATTTGTTTCAATACCCTTTAAATAAAAATATCAAAACAGGCTAAAATTAAACCATTACAAATTAAAAGCTGGCTTTTAGTTTAAGTAAGATACATAAAGTTAAAAAAACTTACACGCAGAAAACTTAATTAAAATACGTAAGTATAATCCTAAAAGTTTTTACTCGTTTTATTATGAACATACTTTTATACGCATAATAAATAGAAAATGTATTAAAATTATTATTCCTGTGAAATGCACAAACAATATTATATTGTTTTTTACTAAAATGAATAAATTTAATTACAAAGCGTGGAGATGATATTTAGATAGTTAATAAATATTTATTAAACTAGATAAATAAGACATTTATTTGCGAGTATATTAATAAATTTATATCAATTCTAACATCGTATTACTATTTAGAGAAAATGAAAAGAGATTAGATTTTTTTTATAGAAAGATGACAAAATCACAAATTTATGTTTTCTGTAAAGCAGTAAAAACATACGAAATGGGATAGCTAGTGTTAATATGAAGAGATAAGATTTTTCCAAATCCCCGTTTTGTTATATAAGTACTCTTTTTATGAGTTAATATTGATGGGACACAAGTCTGTACGTCTATCTAAATGACTTTATGGAGGTAAAATCCAGTCTTCATCCACGAACATTTAGACAAACTCAAAATATTCTCGAATTAAGCAACTGGTCCAAAAAGTAAAAAAAAAATATGTATATTTGCAGGCGTTACCTATTAAGTAAAATAATTCAGCTAGATAAATCTCAACCACATCAATAAAGATTTCATATATTTTATTTCACAAAGGTTAGAAATTTCCCGTCACGTAATTTTATTGTTGTAATTGTTAAATATTTCAGCATATAACATGCAAAGAAAACAAAAAAAATCATTTTTAAAATATAAACAGTATTTCATATTTAATATTAATGTTTTTTTACTGTATTTCTTGAGAAAAAGAGTTGAAATTTTAATGAAGTCGGTCAGAACTCAAAGTCGGATGCCAAGGACAATCACGAACTAAAAGAAATTGTTTTATTGATATTACTTTGTTAATAGAAAACATATGCAATAATTATCTTAATTTGTCACATTTATAAAAATATTGTACTCACATTTTACTTCACAAAAATCAACAAATGAAATGATTGAAGAAATGTGGATATTCAAACATAGGCAAAATTGTTCATATAAAACAGGTGTAAAGTGGTAACCAGCCAATGATAGATCTCCAGTCATATAAATTTCTAGACCTCCATGTTTTATTCTTTAAAATATTGTTCATATATTTTGTAACGTATAACAAACATGTTTAATTATTTTTATTTGCTCACCACTTCAAGATTTACATAAATAGTTTGAGAACCGAGGGTGGAAAATGTATGATTTTATAGGTGTGTATGCAATACATTCTCACGTACATAGTTACCCAAGATGTGTCTCTTTCAAGGCGTACTTTGCAAATGCTGAGAGGTATTATACATCAAGAGATTTTCAGTAAAGGTAAATAATGAAAAGTGTACGGCGCAAATTTAACAAATCCTTCATACTTCAGAATCTAAATAAATTGCGAAAGAACCGAGAAACTACAGAGAATGTAAGAAACAGAGACAAGATAATGATGATATCAATTCATATTACCTTTTATTTTGAAAGCCAGTCTAATGAGATGGAGATTCCCTTAGATAAAGCTACTGATTTTTGAATAGAACGTACCTGAATCAAATAATAAATATTCAAATCGAACCAAATCGAAAATGGTTGATGTTATTTTAACATTTTGTTCCTAAAATCCGATACAAGCATGAATCGAAATTTCTGATATTTTCCATTACATTTTTACTACGAAAATATTTTATTTTTTTAATATGTAAAATAAGATTTTATGCGACTATTGAACATTATTAACGTAAGTTTTATTAAATAAATCTGTATCCTTAATTTTTTTGTATTTGTTTATTTTTTATATTTACAATATACGTAAGAGGTAAAACAGAGTATAAAAAAACAAAGCAATTAAATACATATTAACAGTAAAAATAGTAAACAAAAAATCCCACGAAAGCATGGCCTGTTTGTGGGTATACAAAAAATGTTTATGAATATTTGCTCCTATAATAAACAGACAGGTTACTTTCGTGTAATATAAAAATAAAAATAAAATATTCTGCAAAAGATCAGATTATATTTGTTTATGTAATGCAGTATAATTCATCTAACATACGTGTTTTGATTTATTTCTGTGGAAATTCCTTTGTGGTATTGAACTTAAATTAAAAGTAAAAAACTGTATCGGTATAACATATATAAACGAAAGCGGAAAAAAACAAAAAGCATATTTTTATTTTCTGCATTTTTAATGTATTTTTTTTTATTAATAAATAAAAAAAAATGTATTTCATGAGCAGGTGGGAATTGAATAAGTGAATATAACTTTTAAAATTTAGAAAGGTGTCCAAAATAAAACACTTATTGTACTTTTCTACTTTTATTTTTTAAAAATACATGTGACATGTTTTGTCTTGTTTAGACATTATCGATTTAACTGAAATATTTACGAAGTTTTTATAATATAGGATATGGATAATAGTTTATGGGGGGGGGGTATTTAAGAAGTATTGAGGATTTTTATATACACCATGAAAAGTTACATAATGAAAAATCAATTAGGATATTCTGAGTACATTTTGTTAGTTACATTATAATCATGGTAATGCAAAATACCATAAATAATGCAAGGCTTTCCCGATATACCCATAATGAAATAACTAATACTAGAATTAAATCCAATAAAAGTGTTTTATTTTGGATACATCACCAAATTTGAATATGGAATTGCACCAATTATCTACTTACACAATAAATAAATATTGATTTACAGAGACACAAGGTTGCTGTTTGAATGCGTATTTATCACATGGCGAATAAAATACAGCATTTGGTCGTGTAGCGCGACCGTAGCGGCGATGATGGGTTGAAGCGACTGAACTTGAACTACATGCTGGAACTGTGTGACTGCGTTAAACTGAGTCTCCAGACTGGCTGGACTGTCTGAACTGGACTTCTAGGCGTTACCACGTTCTGTGGTCTCTTTATAGACCACGTTTCTTTGTGGTTCATGTCTCGATAGTAGAGGTGGTATTAATGTACTGCAGAACAAAGCTCTCGTCTTTTTTTGCAATACTGTTAAAGTTGCATAATTTGTTGTATTGGATTCTATAGAAAATGATGACATTGGTTCATCGGTCATTACATTATCTCAGGTACAATGTTTAAGCACGTGTGTGTCATCGATTATGAAGTATGAACCTCACTGAATCCCACTTTTAGTGAGGTGATCTCACGATAATTACGTTTTTCTTTTGACTGTTGAAGATGACTTCCTTTTTTGTAGGTCTTTTTTCTTTTAGTGCGAAGCACTGCTGATGTTAGGTATTCAGGTAATGTGATGACAAAGTTGTTCTTGAATTTTCTGTTGATTTTGGATTTTATTGGATTGGATTCTATAGAAAACGATGACATTGTTTCATCGGTCATCGCACTATTTCGGATGAAATGTTTTAGCACGTGGGTATCATCGATTATGGACTATGAACCCCGCAACTTAAAGCATGGTATGTGTGTCCAGGTGAATAAAAAATACAATTACGTTTGAGAAATAACTCTGAATGAGTATTTAAACTCCTGTAAAAGAAAATCAAGGAGAAGTTCGCGTCAAAGTGTAGTACCCTTTACTAATATCAAATTAAAAATTCAAATTTGTTATCTAATGTCTAATTGGCTTCGAGATAAAATAATAATAACACTGACTTTCAAATGTATTAGACCTTAGTTACGAATCCAATTATCCTAATATTCATATTATTTTAGTCCTTATCAAGGAAACTTGCTCAAATAGAAGATTATTTTACACATAAAATTATAATATAACTACTCTGTAACATCTTTATAGTGGTTGGATTATGTGACATTGGCTAATATGGTTATTACATTTGATCCAAGATGATACCCATAGATTTGTTGGACAATAGTATGGTTATGAAATTTTGCGCCACCATTATATAAAGGAATAATCTTTCTTACATCAATAATCTACTAATGATGTTATTTAAACTTGAACTGTTATTAGAATATGAGGAACAAATTTAATTTGAATATTTAAACATAGACGGAAAAAAAATTAGAGAAGGAAATATAGAGGTCTAGTCATGTATTTACAAGGCTTATGACCTGTCATTGGATGGTTGAAATGGCTATTTTACACACAATTTAACATTCACCATTCTTCTTTTATTTGAACTTAATTAAAAGGTTTTATATTCAACTGAATTTTGCCCCCGGAGAATTGAAGAAAAAAACATTGGCAAAATAGTGAACTTTACAAAGTGTATAAAGTGGTCACATAAACCAGCTAATAACAGATCATAAGCCCTTGTATTTACAATGACTTATGACATTTGTCTAAAATTCTATGCTTTCTTCTCTTAAATATTCTTCATTTACATTGAAAGTGACCACCCCTTTCCCGAAACCATTAACATTGACAAGTGCCTATCTTCAGTTTGGCAAACTCACTTTCAAGTTTTTAAAATTAACTAAGCAAAAAAAATAAAAATTATAATAATATAAAAAATAAATAAATAAAATATTAATTAAGCAATTAAAAAAATATAAAAAAATAAATAAAAAAATATACATCAAATACACGTGGACAGTACGAAATGCATTTGATTCTAGTTTCCCTGTATGCCAGTGATGGAACACAGTGTTAGTTGCGAATGCGGACTGCAGCCATACTCCCTAGATCCTCCACCCCTGTTGCAGGGTAAGGTATACAGATCTTGGCACTTTGAGATGATACTTTATATTATTTATGTAAGTGCTATATTTGATACTTTTGTTATATTTGATTAAAAGTAATATTTCTGTATTTAAAAAAGTTCAAATGAATACTTAAAACTTTTATTTATTTTTAAGAAAAAAAATAACATAAGCATTCTTTTAATTTACCAAAATATTTCAGTTTTGCTGGCCATTTTCGAGTGGCAAATAACTCAATATTAGAAAATGAGTATAAGGTTGGGTTAGAATGGGTTCGAACATTGATCCTCGGACCTCTGATTCGTGAGTCCGCAATACTAGCCACGAGACCACAACCCGAATCGGATAACAATTTTTATAGAAAATTAGAAAAAAAATATCGACACCTAATGCCGATAAACTAACTCCCAGCATTATTAAGTATACAGATATTCGGCACCATGCTCAAATGCTAAATTCAAAGAAAAACGTTCAAATTATTTCTTATCCTACAACTGGCATTAAATATTTATTAAAAAATATACTCAAAACAAGATTTTAAATTCTTATTGAAAAGATTACGAAAGAAAATTTTGGATTTTTCCTTACGAATAACACAACTGACACCATCGCAATCTTAATTGGCTTTGCGGTAGGCAATAAAACTCTCCATAGTACGTATGTTGCACTTTGACGGTAGACTAAATGTATAATTTTACTTTGTATTTTTTATTGTTGTTAAATTTTATATGCCTTCTTAAATAAGTTCACAAATATGTTAACAATTGTAACATTGAATAATTAAATTAAGAAAACAAATTATGTTTCTCGCGAAAAGTGTATGAACATATGAATTAAATAACTCAACAAAACTATCAGATGTCAAACAATTATATTTTTTACATTCAACTTAAAGAAAGCGGAAAAACTGTGAGGTGCAGGTTAATTTTATGTTATATATTACCCCGATTTGTGAATATTTTAAATATGGTAATTATGACCTTTTGCATTTGATTTTTGTCTGTATTATATGCTGCCCTCAACTGGGCCCCGACTGACAGAAATGAAGACGTATTGAACGTTGTTATGCAGAAAACAGCCAGTTCACAATTTTAAAGAAATGAGATATTTGTATTATCGGGCGCGGTAAGGTCAATTATATGTTTTGCTAAAAACAGCCAGACCACTTTCCTACAAAAAAACTGTAATAAAAAAGCAAGTAAAAGTAACTAAATACAGGGGTCCAAATATATAAAAAAAAATAAAAAAAACACCCACAGGACTAAAAAAATCTTACGTTACTTTAAAATTCATTGACACTGTTCAATAGGGTGGGCCGATATTTTTTTTTCTGAATTTAGAAATGAAAGGGGTCTAAAAAGATGCCTTTTGGATTACTCAGAAGGCAAAAAATATTTAAAAAAATATTTGATACTACTTTTGACCCTCAACCAGAGCTTGAAGTTTTTGAAAAAGTCGATTTTCTGCTCTAAGCCGGCTGTCATTTCGAATTTGAGTAAGTAAATCAGTCTAATTAAATTTTTTAACATGCATTAAATCTTATTAAATAAGTATCTAGCGTGAGTTGCACTTTGTTTCGTAATAAATGGGTAGCATTGTTTTAATGGGCCATTGTTTTCGTTAATATTAGTCAGGCGCTCGACGGAATTAGTTCCGCGGAGTGTAAACTTTTTGCATTTCTACAGTTTTAAAGCGTGTTTGAATTTGTAATGTAATTAAGTTATTTATTTACTGACAAAAAATAATTTTATCAATATAGATAATTAACAAAATGTTCCGTACAGTGATAAACTTCAAACCTCGGTTGAAAGCCAAAAGTAGTATAAAATATTTTTTTAAATAATTTTTACCTTCAATGTGATTTAAAATGCAACTTTTTAGACCCCTTTCATTTTGATGTCTGAAAAAATAAAAAAAAAAACGTCACACATCATCGGCCCACTTTACTGTTCAAATACATACTAAGATTTTTGTTTATAATAACAAAAAAAATAATGTATTTATTGTTTCTCATTTGTCAAAGTCAAAAACTATTCAAGTGGTGTGTATATTTGATTATCCACTCTTCTCACAAAGGTGCTATTATTTCTATTGCTGGTTGCTTTCTGCATAACTACGTTCTATTGTAATTTACCTGGTGCTTGACATGTTATCGAACTACGGCACTTGGCATTGACTTGATAAGTCCTTATATATAAATTATACATTTGTGGATTTATTGCCAAATTCATAAAATAAATAAAGGTGTTAAAATAAAAAAAGTAAAATAAAATAAAATAAAATACAGATAATATAAGCTTTCACATTGATCCAAAAAACGAATTACTTTTTTTTTTTCATTATAACCTAGATAAATACTAGTCACTTTATGTTTATGTTACATTATTCTCAATTTTAATTTGCTAATTTTATATTTAGAACATAAGGTTTTCTCAATTCAATTTGTTATCTTTTATTTGTCATCTTAAATTTGTGTGTTTCTTTTTTACTTTTTTGCAGTTTAAAAAAAAAAATACAAATTTTTTTGATTTTTTTAATATTTTTTATTTATAAATCATAAAACACATAGTATTTTACAAGTATAATACATTGAATTACATTCCCAGGAGTTACAACAACTCAATTTGGGACATAAATAATATTAGCATTTAGAAAATAACACATATTAAGAACAAAAAAGAAACAAAGCAAGTTTAGCACCTTTATAACTAAATATACAATAACAATATATACGCATAAAACCTTTTCTTACACAAACAGAATAAATATATATAAAAAAACGCTTTTAAAAATAAAAAAACATTAGTGAATCTACTAAAGGAGATAAAGTCATTTAATTATTTAGTTGAATTATATAGTTTTATTTCATATTATATATTACATTATGAATTGTTCACTGCTGTGATTATTTATGTAAAAAAAAATATTGTAAAAGGTTCTTTGAACCGTTGATATATAAATCAATAAATAAATAATAAAAAATATAATTTATTTAAAAAGCAACATTCAAATTTAAAATTAAACGCCGCTTTGGATGGTTTTTCACCCCTGTAAATCCTGAAACAGCTCGCTCTCCTGTTAACGTGTTATGTGCTGAATTAAAAGTTTCCAGCAGCCATTATTTACTCACCTTTGGCCGAGTATTCGAGGCTGCATATACATAAAGTGGATGTTCTTCAAATTTATGCATAGAAATGTTTCTGATGTACGAAAACTTTCGTTCAAATTTGAACCAAAACACTGTGTTCTTCATAAATAAGACAACGTGCTTTTTGGAATTTCAGAGCTTTTTTTACTCGATATATAGGTTGTTTTATTTTTGAGAATTGAACGTATCAGACGTGTTACTTTTTGATTCTACAAAAATATTTCTTTCTTTTCAAAAGTATTTTGGCGTAGATACAATAACTTAATTTAAAATGATAAAAATACCTAAACACAAAAATACAAAAATATGTAAAAAATACGATAAAAATATCCTAACACGACTTTCAGATACAGAGAGCGTGGACGGCCGTAAAAATTCATTTATTTATTTTAAAAATTCCATTTATTTTAAGAAGTCATTTAAAAAGAAATTATCGGTATTGTCTACGAACATTTGGACAAACTCAAATAAAGTAATAAAAATACTCGTTTAAAAGTAGGTATTTCACATTAGGATACTTTTCTCTAACAAAAATCAGCAAGGCCCGCTTTGTGAGAATATAAATAGATGTTTAATTTATTTTTTTATAATTTACCTATATAGCACTATTTTTCTGAAAATCACTAAAAGGGCGCTGTACAAAAAACATGTTGGGTGCTAATTGCAACAGTACGTTGCACAAGATTGCATGTTTCATTTAAAAAAAAAAAATTATTTATTTTTTTACATTTTCTTCCTAAACCTACAATCTCCCGCCCGCGTACCTAATTGTCACCGATAAAGCTACCAGCGGAAATACAAGAGAGTAATAAGTGGTTCGAAATTATTTTTTTTGAAAATAACCTAAAGGGCCCTGTACAAAAAACACGTCTTGCAGATACAGAGAGCGTGGACGGCCGAAACTATTCATTTATTTATTTTAAGAATTCGAAAGTCATTTAAAAAGAAAACTTTCGATGTTTACAAATAAACCAAAATTATAAAGCCAATTACAGTTTTCTACATCATCTTGAATAAAATGTAAAAAAAAACATGAATCTAGGTAAATTTTCTAGAGTAAGCATATTAGTTAAATTTATTTTTATTATTAAAATGTACAGCTCTCATGTGGTCAATCACGAAAACGGCGCTATTAAAATTGACTTAATTTTTTATTATTATTAAATTATTTTTACAGTGGTATGTCTAATGTTGGGTTATATGGGAAAGAAGTGGTATTTTATCCCCAAGATGCCACAATCTCTCAGACTTTGGGAAAAGGATTAGGAAGTATGCACTTAGCAGGCGGGTAGAATAAATGGCAAGCCCAATTTCCCTGACAGCTAAATCCGAAGGGCGCGGGCGGATTAATGCGAAGGGACCATCAAACGGATTCCGCCAGCCTTGAACAATAGTCTCTAGAAATTTCTTATTATTCCTTTGATTTCGATTGATTTTGGTACTTACACCATGCTTCTGTAAGAGACACAAGAAAATAGCTCGGAACAATGCATTCAGAAGGAATTCTGGGTTGTAAAAGTACGAAAGATG
Source organism: Micrasema longulum (assembly GCF_059751315.1). Taxonomy (NCBI): domain Eukaryota; kingdom Metazoa; phylum Arthropoda; class Insecta; order Trichoptera; family Brachycentridae; genus Micrasema; species Micrasema longulum. Next base: position 70,973 of record NW_028278772.1, read on the forward strand.
AACTGTATACTTAACCGAAACGAAAAAATATTAGAACAACAAAATAACAGTTTTTGTATACTTAAGGATTCCAAAAAAATATTGTGAATATTCATTTTTATTGACCCAAACTTTCAATTTTATTTTAGTCGTAAATAACTGTGCTAGAAAATAAGAAACCATTTGTAGTACGGCAGAATTTGAACCTTGGGCTTCCTGCTCAAAATCCGCGACACTACCTAGGAGACCACAACCTGTTTAAAGCATGTAGATTTAACAGAGGCTACATAATTTTTTAAAGTTTATTAATAGCAATTAGCAAAAATTTACAAATCTGCTATTCTTCCATATTTTTACTTTTATTTGCTTTTTATTTATCTTGATATTTTTGTGTTTTTTCATTGCGTATTTTTGTATTATTTAATTAAGTACTCACTCTAATTTGGCATATCATTTATTATTTTTATATCTTCCTTTAGTATAGAGTGAATTTTTAATATAATTTATAATTAGAATATAATTTATATTTAATATATGTACAATCGGATTAACTTTTTTACATTGTATTGTTTGTAATATTATTATTCATTACTTATACCTTGCTTTTTCGGATTGTTATTCTATTGCATCACACGTCATTATAATTTAATCTAATTAATTTTACTATGTCTTTTATATTGTTAATTATTATGACTCAACACGAACACAGCCTAAAAAGCCTTAATAAGTTCATCAATATTTAAACGAGTGTAATTTTGAATGAATAAATAAATGAATAAATTTATAAATATCATCATATCAAGATTATAAATAGAAAATGACGATAAATTAAAATATTTATACTGTATTACTGAATTATTGGCGAAAAAATGAGTCATACACTGTAGAAATCAGTTCAGTGTGAATAATGTAAAAAAATGTTATTTGCGTTTTTCTCATAAGTCAAAAAAGTTACCAAAGCCGGCAGCGGGTTATGTAATTCTACCACCCAAATGTACTGGAAATTATATGCAAGGCGTGCAAATGTCTTGGCGAACAAACATTGTTAAACACAACTAATTATTTGATAGTTTACTGCCTTAGCAAATAATCTTCGAGGAAAAAAATGGCAGGTGTAAAATGCAATACTTAAATAATAAAAAAAAACATAAAAAAAGCGAATGAAGAAATTAACTCAAATATTTTATTAAAAATTGGTGTCACATTGCTCATATTTGTAAAAAACGTTCATAGATTTTCTTTATTTGTTCAATTACGTACAAAAAGAATGTTTAACTAAATTCATATTTATGTTATACACGTTATAATGCGGAATATAATGAGTTTGGGAGGAGACAGAAAGAGTACCTACTAAAGAAATGGATTTAAAAAAAGGGAAGTTATGGTTCTAAGGATAAATACTGAATATTTTTTCAGGCGTTTCTTATAAATGGTCAAGGAAGGTGATTTTTTTAAATAGAGAGGTAGCTCGGTACAAATATTTACATGGTATGCTGATGATTTTTGTTTAGGTTTGCAACTCTGAGCCATCAATAATGCTGTACATTTGATGACCTAAAAAAATAAGCGACTTTCAATTTTAAAAATATTTAATCTTGTGTGAATTTCGTTTACCGGCTTTGTCGTAAATAAATAATTGGCGCCATTACACGGCCTCACATTGTGGGCATCGGCATAAAAAGTAGTCAGACATGTATTGACGGCTCTGAGACTGCAGCCTATAAATCTTCTGAGCTTTGGTCGACCAAAACGCCGCTGTTTTTTACGTCATAATACAAATTACATACGCGGGTACAGAAAACGCAAGGGAATGTGGATGTTAGGGCCTAATAAGGTGTGTTATTTGACGAATTTTCGTTTCCAACTAAATATTTTTTAAATTTATTATTATTATACTTTTCAAATGGTAAGATTTACAATAATATTTCAGAATATATTTTTTATCGAATCCAGGACCTCATGTTTACACCAGAACCCCAAACAATTTATTCAGTTTTTTGTTATATTAAAGAAATAATCAAGTTGTTATTACTAACTTAAATTATCGGAGCCGTTTTCAACTCGTATTTATACAGATAATGCTCAATAATTTATCATGCTCATCACAATTTTAAATTTTGTGATTCGTGAATATCTTTTTTGGAGCATACCAGAATCATGACGTAAACTGAATAAGTTTTGTAGATGTTTACGATCGTTCAGATGTTCAATTTGTTTTTCTAGGTTTGTTCTTTTCTAACATTTAACTTATACTGTTTTGTTTTGCATACGCTATGCGTTGTTAGCGAAACTGAATATTCAGTATACTGACATGAATTCATTATACAATATGATTTGCATTCTCCTAGACACTAGACATTTGTAGGTCGTGTTTCGACGATCATATTTTTTTTCTAGTTTTTCCGGAAACTTTATTATTTCAATAAATATTTACAAAAGTATTAAACTTTTACTTTAAATAAATATAATTTTAGTGTTCTGTTTGTAACAATTGCAATTTCAATGCTAAAAAAATCGTTCTAGACATTTTTCTTGATTTTCAGCAATGGAGGAATATTATTATCGTTAAATGAAAACTAAAATGTTGATGTCAAAAATCATCATTAAATTTTATGAAGAAAACATCCCCAGTTACATACTTGGTACATCTGGAATTTAAATTCTTATCAGTACACCACGAGGCAAACAAAACAAATATTTATTATTGATACATATTTATACCAAGGTGAAAAATCCCTTTACAAAGAGATGTGAATATCTAGACCAGTCTCATGAACTATCGTTAGCTGGTATAAATGACCACTTTAAACATTATTGTGTCTGAGCGAATGGAAATTACAGTGTGTCTGTATCATTAATATAATATCTTTATAGATACCTATATAAATTTGCTACATTCTTGAGTTATTTCACCGGTTAGAAGATTTAGCTAGAGAGTAAATTAAATAGGGCAGTTCTTTATTTTGTTGTTTGAAAGATATTCAGAAATACGCAAATATAAAAAAATACTAATAAGCTAAAAAAGGGTCTGAAAACTCATTGAACTATGATTTAAAGTTGTGAAATATATTTTTTTTTTATATCATCATGATTAATTTTAATATTAAAAATTATAAATGATCCTTGGAATAAACTTAGTAAGGCATAAATAAATTAAAACATACTATAAATATACAGCTAATTGAATCTAGTACAAGTTAAAGAATGTTTACTAAGGTATCGGTCGAGTTTTAGTCCCGTGTTCAGTGTTGAAAACTCACGGATCAGAGGTCTGACTTTCGAATCTTACTTTACTCCAACATTATTTTTTTTTTCTAACCGGAAGTTATTTTCAACTCGTTGAAAATGGAACCAAAATTTTTAATTTCGCGTAAATCAAAAGAACTCTACTATGTATAGGTACACATTGTTGTTCTTCTTTCTAAAATATTAAATAAAGGTTTTGTAGAAATATTAGGAAAACCGAAACAAATTTTCTAATTATTTTAAAACTGAATTCAAATCATTATTCACGTTAATTTGATATCGTAAGCTAGCTAGAAAACAACCGGGTAAACGTTTTGATTAGAGGTCACAGATAAAATAAGTTTTCGCATGTTAGGATAAAGGGCCTAAAGATATAAATCCGTATTGGCAGACATTTGTGTTGTATCGAGGTTTACCATCGATAGGAATTTGTTTTGATAACTAGAAAAGGTGTAGAAATCTGCTAAACATGTAAAGGTATAAAATAGTACTGATCCATACCACTGACCCTACAGTGTAAAAAAGGTTTATTTTCATTCCTGAGGCCCTCGATTACAAATGCATAGTAAGTGATTAACTGAGTCTTGTTGATGCAACCAGCACAGTTTGACCGAAAAATATGAAAACAGAGATAAAGAACATTAGGGAGAAGGTAATAGAGAAGGCATCTACAGGTCTTATGACCTGTCAATGGCTGGTTTAAGTGGCCACTTTACACACTATGTAACATTCACCATTCTGCCCATATTTGAACATCTATATTCCTTCAATTCTTTCATCTGTTGATGTTTGTGAAGTTAAATAGCTGAAACCTTTATTTATGCGGGTGAGATTTATCTAATTGAATTATTTCACCTACATACTAGGCAACGCCAGAAATAGTTATTTTAAATTTCTATACTTCTTCATGGACCAGGTGGATTTATCAACCATATTTTGAGTTTGTCCAATTTTTTTTAGACAAGGACTGGATTCAACTCCCTGGGAAGCTGTTTATATGAACATATTACAACAGAGATGAAGGACATTTCAGTGAAGGTAATATAGAAGTCTAGGCATCTACAGGGCTTATGACCTGTCAATAAACAGCTCCCTAGGGAGTTGAATCCAGTCCTTATCTACAAAAAATTGGACAAACTCAAAATACCGTCGAAAAATATGATATTAGAATCAAGTTTTTAGTTGCCTAAATCGGTTAAATATACAGTTAAATATACGAACTAAACAAATATAATTTTAATCTCAGAGTAATAATTCGCTCACGCGTATATATATGCTCTTTCATTATATTCATTTAATTTTTTGTACAAAATGCCAATTGTACATTAGCGGGCTTATTGCCAAATGGCAATTTCTTCCAACCAACCAATAAAATAAAATCTTCATTTTTGTAATTCAAGTCGCAAAATATGATATTTAGAAAATTAAAATAAAAAAGCTAAAGATGTACAAAATTTTAAATAATTGTGTTTGTACATATATTACATTAAATTAATACTATTTATCAATGGGAAACGAGAATAAAGAGGAAAGAAGGAGACATCATTAAGGAAGAGAAAGGAGATGTTTCTTAAGACGTGATTTAAACAGGGATACTGTAGTAATATATCTGGTTGTAGATGGATGATTCCACAGTCGAGCCGCATGAACACCATATGAGTGAGAAAAAAAAGAGGAATTGTAGATGGAAATTAATAGGTTAGGGTTTGAATAGTCAGTAGGGTTGCAATGAGTCACATATTGCTGGAAGGTGTGATTCTATTAAATGCTGCAAATGCCCAGTTGCGTTCTACTGGCAACACTACCGACTAGTCCAACTTGTTAGCGTCCACGTCGCAAACTCTGGTCAGTGGGATTACACTCATAACAATGTGATCACAACAGATAACGAAAGGATGAAAGGCGAGTTTCTGGCGCCTCCAAACCAAAACCAATCAGCTAAGGGAAGGTAACCCCGAAGGAAAAATCCACCAAAGAAGGCAACGGGAAACCACTCTGGTCATCTTTAACCAGGAATTCAACAAGCAGTTGTCCTGGATTTGGAGTAACGCAGGACCGAGATACTTTCACTGTAGTAATTGCCAAGGTAGGGGAGACCCGATAAGGCACCGCAAGAAGAAGAAAATTTCTACCCATTTTTTTAAACACTTTTTTGTAACACTAAAATATATTGATTGATCAAAACATTTATAAAAAAACGTATTCATACTTAAGTACATCTCTTTGTTGGTGAGACGACCGGAGTTTGACGTTTGCAAAAAGAATGCTATATTTGAAAAAATATTTATTTAATGTTTTGGAATTCAAGTATAAACAAGTACCTATGGAGATATTTTTTTTATTCACTCCCCTAATAATTAATATCAGACAAAGCCACAGCGAAGTGTGGCCGGGCTAAGCTCGAATAAAATACTAAAATATATATATTTTAAAATAATTGACATCGACTCTCTTCAAAATTTAAGTAAGAAAAAAATAAAATCCGACTTTGACCCTTATAAATCCAATTTATACACAGGGTGTTCTTTTAATCCCGTTACATCCGAAACCACCATGATCAGTATGGGCAAGAAGACATATAAGCACATTAAAAAAACATTTAAAACGAAGAAAATTAAAAAAAATAAAACATTCGAAAAAACAAATGGTTGCTTACTTCTGTAGGGGAAAAGCGAGAGGGGCGCGACCGCGCTGTTGACTGTGTATCAGACTCCCTCTCTCCCTCCTCGTTTCTTCCCTGCAGAAGTACGTAACCATTTGAATTTTTAAATATTTCGTTTATGTAAATTTTATTCGTTCTTAAAATTTATTTTAATGTGCCAATATGTCTTCTTGCTTACACTGATCATCGTGGTTTAGATGTGACAGGGTTTAAAAAACACCCTGTATTAATATCCAATAATCATTTTTTAAGATACGTTGAGTCACGCTTATGTAAATTAAATAAATATTTCAATAATAATTTTATGGCTTTTAAGATTTATTTCTAATTTTGAAATTGCTATTGCAATGTTGCAATGCGTCCAATTCATTCCCTCGCGAGTTGTGGGTACATCACCGACCGACCGACATAGGAATATTAACGCGTTCCTATAGACGGCCATGGCAATTAGGCGTATTTATTCGAGATGGTTACGCGGCCGCCTTAGTACGTAGGAACAGCGAGATCTCGGGTAAGCCCTTCACAACTTATGGGTCCCTGGTATTGTATGGGACAGAGACATGACTGTGCAATATAGTGCCGGTCACATAATAAATTTGTTACAATCGCCAACAGATCGGTAGACGATGTTACTTCTCGGAGACCCTTTATTAGACCTTATTATTTCAAATAAAGATGTCGTTTTATTTTTCAAATTCAACAAGGAGTTAGTAAGATTAAAAAACAACTTTTTGCAAACGTTTGGGTTAAAAAAAAGATCATGAAAAAAAACATCTGGTTCATGATGTTTTTTGCATAAACGTATGTAGTAACTATGCATAATATTATAATATAAAGTAAAGCGTTATTATAATTCCTATAATGCCCAATGTAGACGATTTGTTACATACCGATAATCGATGCATAAAAGTGTTTTCAAACATGTTTATCACTAGGCAACTAGTTTAATATATTGTATACGTACTTTAACAAGCAATTATAATTTATTTTGAATTCGAAACAAAATGTCAGTTGGACGTATTCTGTCAAATGTGTAATTTAGCTAAAGTTCAAAGGGTGATTTTTTGTTTTTTTTTTTAAGATTTGAAGTTATAACTGTATTCGCAACTTTCACTATTATATAAGAAGATGTTTATAAGAATCGTTATTTCTTGTTTTCCTTTAATTCTTGATTATTTTCAACCATTTAATGCCCGATATGGCATATTGTCTACATTAATTAAAATATTTAATTGAAACTGAAGACATTTAATTATTTTTTTTAATTATTTTTCTTTGTATTTGTAGTAAAAAACATTTAAAAAAATATGTTTTTACTTAAAATTAGAAAAATTGGGCATTGAAGGGTTAATCTGTGCTTTAACGTATTTGCACATATTATATTGTAAGCACTGTGTTTCCCTAGTTACTGTATTTATAAATGTAGAAAACCTTTTCAGAAAGAAAAAAAAACTTATTATTCACGAATAAGCAAAAAATTACGAAAGTAACGGGTATTTTTTTTTTTCGGCTTGACATCGGAAAATTTTTCTCAATGGTTAAAAATACGCATATTTGAATAGAAAAACGATAAGTTTCGCGCCTTTTGGAAAAAACGGCATGTATTACGTTACCGCGCCATGCTCGTTTAATAGAAGCCCACTCGGCGGGCATGACATATGACATTAGTGACGCGAGGTTATTTATAAATCATACCCTAATTTTATATGAGGGAACATATGGTTTTGTATATTAAGACATTTGTATATTGTTTATTGGGTTTTCATAATTCTTGTCTCGTCATCACATGGACAGCTATTAATACCTGAGACCTTAAAGGCGTAAAAATAAATCATATTACCACTTCACATGGTTTTGGTTTTGTAATTTAACTAGTACGTAAACTTTAAAATATAATTTAAAAATAAAAAAGTCACTCATGATCTTTGGCAAAAAATTTTGAACTAAAATAAACAATATGGTAGTTATTTTTTAAAAATCATCATTATCATTCCATGTCCAATCCCGAGTTCGAGCATATGGTGTCTACCAAGAGCCTCCATGCATCTCTATCGGCTGTCAGCTCTTGTGTGTCCTCGCAAGTCAGGATCACGTCCCGTAGTTCTGACATAAACTGCCTACGAATATTCAGCAGTGGACTCTCAGGACGTCAAGAACCTGATGTCTTGTAAAGTAAGCAAGCATAGTTAAGGCTTTCAGGGGGAATTCTCAGTACATGGCCTAGCTAACTGTATCACCTCTGTTTGATGACAGTGGTCACCGGAGTTTGGTGCATCCGTTCTTTTATTACTTCATTCTTCACAGAGTCAAACCACTGCACACCCACGATTCTTCTGAGACACAAAACTTAGTATTTCGCTGTTTTGGGCCCAAGTAAGGTTACACAATTCACATCCGTGGAGGAAAATAAATGTTATGTATGTGTTACATAGGCAGCATTTGGTTTTAACTGAGTAAATATCCATTCTCCACACAGCCTTCATGCTGTTGAATGTGACGCCTGCTACTTCTAGCCGCACTCCTTGTTCATTTTGAAAGCTTTTCATTTTCATTTTCTTCGTCATTTTCTGTAACATGTACTCCCAGGTATTGTTTGGTTTGACAAGATCAGGAGATTTTGAGCATCAAGACACGAAATGTTACACAGTACATGGGTTTTTTGCAATACTGATTTTAAAACTTATTTTAAACGCTTAAAGAACTTAACTTTGATTTCAAACTCTCCGAGGTATTTTAAATTATTTTCAATATACGCCCCAATCAAAACTTTTAATTTCGAGCACTTCAAACAAATTCCTGTGGTTGAAAAATATAGAATTTGTGAATCGAAGAAACTTCATGGGTTTATTAAAAGTGTTGTTAAACCTTACACCCACCAAAAACGTCGTTACATTTAATTACCAGAATTAATTCAGGAGGCAGTATAATTTTATGGTGGCAAAAAAGTATTTCACATCCCAAAGGTTGGCGATCCGGACATTTTTCGACGACATTAACGGTCGTCTCAGGAGCAAAGTCGATAATAATTAACTGCTTATTCTTTTATCATTTGTGGTATGTTAACAAACTAACATTGTTCAAGGAGATATATTGGAGGAGATAAGGGATGAATTTATGTGAACAGGGAACCGTGATCAACAGAGTCGGCAGGATAACATTTTACAAGATTACAGTAATTATCAATATCAGTGGCTCTCAAAAGAAATAAAATTTATAACCACGGTATTTAAAAGTCAAGTTTATTTAATTAGTTATTGTTTTTTTTACAGTGGTAAAAAAAACGAAAATCAATACGAAACCAAAAAAGAGACAACTTCTTTTGCTTGACGTGGGATTACATCTTAACAAAAGAATCTTCAAAATATTATTTAATAAAATACTTAGTCTGTTAAAAAAATATCGCAAATTTTGTGTTTTTTTAAAATTATGTATTTATTCATGAATATTTATTTTGTATCCTTCAAAGTAATCCCCACCATTATCACACTTGTGCCAACGTTTTTTCCAATCCTCAAAGCACTTAAAAAAAATATTTTTTGTGACTTCAGCTAGTCCTTTGATGCCATCTTTATCTCCTCAATGGTGTAGCGTAGTTATGGACCTCTTCAGTCTCGGAAACAAGTATAAGTCACAGGGAGCCAGATCTGGGGAAAACGGTGGCTGCAGCATTAATAGTGTGTTGTTTTTGGCCAAAAATTCGCCCACAAGCAACGAAGTGTGAGCAGGGGCATTATCTTGGTGCAAAAACTAATTTTCAGCGTGCGTTTCTGGCAGATTACTTCTTGCGAATTGCGCATATGCAGGTTATATTGTTTATTGGCCGTTTTATACTGTGCCAAGAACTCATAATGCACCACACCCCTGCAATCGAAGAAAACTGTAAGCAAAACCTTCACATTCGACCGAATTTGGCGCCCTTTTTTCGGTATTGGCTCATGCGGCAGCTTCTATTGGGATGATTTAGCTTTGGTTTCCACGTCTTAATCGTAAACCTTTAATTTGTCACCAGTTATGACCCTCTGTAGCAAATTTGAGTCGTCACTGACAGAGTTCAACAGCTCCTGAGCAATGTTTTTGCGATGCTGCTTTTGGTCGAAACTGAGCAATTTTGGTACGAATTTTGGAGCGACCCGTCTCATACCCAAATTATTGTTAAAAATCGAATAGCACGTGCCAATAGATATGTTTAGGGCCTCAAGAACTTTCTTAACAGTGATTTGACGATTAGTCAATACAATTTCCTTCACTTTATAAATGTTTTTGTCTGTTGTTGACGGCACGTTCTTCGTCGTTCACATCTTCTCGGCCCTCTGAGAAAACTTTGTACCACCGATAAACGTTGTTTTGGTCCAAAGTAGCTTTATCATATGCCACAGTCAACATTCGGAAAACGTACGCGCACTTGATTTTGTTTTTTACACAAAACTTGATACAGACTCTACCATTTTTCGGAATAGGCAAAAATCAAAGATGAGTTAAAACACACGCAAGCAAAGAAGCTGTCAAAAATTAACTGAACATTCAAAATAGCTAAACTAGTCAACATAAGTTAAAAACATGAATGCCAACATAACGCCACAAATAAATTGAAAATTGAATAGACACAATCCGCGGAAATTCAAAATTTGCGATACTTACTTTGAACAGACCTCGTAAAATACAAATAATAAAATAAATAATAAAATACATACATGTAAGTGGAATAAGTAAAACATAGTATTTAAAACAAATTATTACTAAACAGTTGTTTACAAATCAAGGAGTCAAAAAAAAAAAGATAAACAGTTTTAAAATTATATAACTAGTTATGAAAATACTTGAAAAATTAAATATTTAGTCAAAGAAATATTTTAAACCTGTAAAAAAAAAAAAAGGTAAGACAGCAACACATATTAATGAAAAAATGAAAACCATTTTGAATAAAACTAAACAAAGATTTTTCTTTTTTAAATTACATGTATAATAATTTTAAACTACTACTTAGGTAACGAATATAAATATACATACTGTTAAAAAACAACTGAATTACTGAACTAATTTACTTATGTAAATTTGTCAATTCAAAAGGGGTAAAATCCAGTCTTTGTCTAGAAACATTTTGACAAAAAAATATTGTTGATTGGACTAACTGGTCCAAGATGAAGCTAAAAATTGAAGAATTTGGGGAATGATGTTAAATTTATTTAGTAATCTACATCATAATATCATGTCCAACCCCAAGTAGGAGCTTATGGTGTGCACGATGAGCCTTCGTGTCCTTCCAAGTCGGGTTCGCGCCCCTTAGTTCTGATATGAACTGCCGACGAACAGTCGTATAGTAGGCAAGCGTGAATAAGACTCTCATGAGGGATCCGCAGAATATGACCCAGCCACCCGTATCGTATCGCCTTCACTTGATGACAGTTATCACCATATAAACTACTAGTATACTTGGTAAAAAAACTAAATACGTAATTTACACTAAATGACTACGTTCTATTTTAATTTACTATCTCTTTGTAAGATAGTAGAAAATAAATTAATTTATAAACAGACGTCTACACAACCTTAAGTAAATTATTGTCAGCGTGTCTTTACCTTTCGTTAAACACGGATTCTGTTTTGGAATGCAATTAACCATCCCATATTCATTGGAGAAAATGTAAATAAGCTTTTTTTATGTCAAAGCATCCGACGGGCAGCCATTGGAAATTCCTTAAATATTTCAACAGTAGCCATAAATTGGTGTACCGTGTAGTAAAATAAAAATAGATATTCGAGTTAAGGAAACATTGTGATGAAAATGATATTTATGTGGTCGTGGGTAGGCTTTGCTTTAACGGTTGCCATATTAAGATAATTTCTGTCGAAATGGAAGGATAATAGACTTGATAATAAAAATAAATAATTCGCCTTTGTTAGCTGATGGGTGTAACTTACTGATTTTATGAGAACTGTCTAGAAATTCTCAAGTAGCCTTATTAGCGTTATTACTAAGCAAAAGATCTTAATTTCATATCATATTATTACGGTGCGTTGAAGAAAACATGTCGATATTTTTTATTTATTTATACAATTAACACCCACAGGCCTTTTACAATAATAATGTATACTTATACTTTGAAGTTGATGTATACTTCATTAGTGAGAAACCAGTTAGAGTATAACTCTACAATATGGACTCCCTACTACAACTGTCACCAAAATTCTCTTGAAAGAGTTTTAAAAAAAATCATACTGTATACAAATTTCAAACTTAGAATTAGTCATGAATTTTTAAATTACAATTTTTTACTAAAAAAAATAAATTTGTTAAAACTTAACGATAGAAGAAAAATTACGAACCTTTTAAATTTATTCAAAATTGTAAATTAAATATGGGATACCCATAAACTATTATCTCTCATCAACTTCAGGGTACCTGAAAGAATGACTAGACAGGTGCCACCGTTTTGTAGCAACAATTCACGGACAGTGTATACTTGTAATGCCGTATTAAGTAGACTTCATGAACTCGGCAATAGTTATTCCCACGTATCTGATATATTAGGTGTAGGGTATTGTTCCTGTAGAACAAACCTTTTGAACTTTTTCAATGATGGTGAATGGTAATTATATTTATTTATTCATGCATTTCATAATATACACAGTTTTTTGTTCACTTTGCCCAGCTGTATAAAACAGTACTTATGATTTTCTTGTTGTATTACTATAGAATGTTTTGTTATTTAAACTTTCTACTGAAGATGCTGTATAATTTTTAGGTTATTTTTTTTTTATATAAATCTTGTACAATTTTTAGGTTTATTTTTTTTTATAAATCTTGGGTATAAGGAATTATGTTTTAAAAAAACATTAAGCCAAATATGAAGTATTATAAATATTTGTAATTTTTTATTTTTATTTTATTTTATTTTATTTTATTTTTGCACCACAACAGGCCAGGAGGCCCAATTACAGCGGTGAATTACATCACAGAACACCCAGGCTTGAGAAAAATCACATTTTATTTTTTGTATTCTCACCGGGAATCGAACCCGGAACCTTCCGTCTATGAGTCAAGCGTCTTGACCACTACACCACGGAGGCCGCCGGCAGATTTGCCGTTTATGTTAATAAAATAAAATAAAATAAATAAAATAAAGGCTACTCGTACATTTATTTTAATTATTGTGGTTCTCAAACAATAAACAATTCACACAATATTAGTATTATAATAACCATTTGGTAAGTTAAGATTTAAACAGTATAAGACTGTCTGCAGATTGGAAATTTACTCAGTGAAATTAAATCCGAGATATTTTGCATGGTAGGTGAACGCGCTGATCATTAGACCACAAGGCGGACACGGTGACGGTTATAAAGCAAGAAAATTAAATAAACAAATAAAAATTACATTTGGATGAATTCGAATATTGAAAATACAAAATACGTAGAGTTTATTTTTTTAATTCAAAAATTTCAAGCGTGTAATTAAATTGGGTCAACAAAAAAATAAATAATATATAAAAACTTGTGTATTACTGCGTAGAAAGATTTGCGAGTAAATGAAAGTGGTGAAAAAATAGAAATATTCATGGTTATGAAACCGGAAATCTATGACGACGCTCTTTTATTGGTTGACTTGATAAAACTTGTGACTTAGTTTAAAATTGTATATTTTTTTTTTTCATACATTTTCGAAAAACTTCTTAATGTTCTAATTTGTCCCGCGTGTAAGAAAACATTTTTTATATCAAACTTCACGTAGCACTGAACTTTTTCATTGATAAAGCTATGATTTTGCGCTTTTGATAATAGACTCACCACAAATTGTATAAATTAATATATTTGACTATTATTGTATTTTTATTACGACATTAAAACTTGTTTTTTAAAATATAATAAAACACAAACATTCATTTAAGGTTTGACAAAGATAAATACGTGAAGACGTTAATTTTATTTTATAGTTTACCTACCGCAAAGATACTATAAAATCAATTAACTAAATGGTCAATAGTTATTTAAATTTTGGAGTTTTTATATAAAAACAATAAAAAAAACTGGATTTAAATGTCCGTTTTACCGTTAGCATTTAATAAAAAGTTTTTTTTTTTTTTAATTGAACGTAGTTATGCAGAACGCAGCCAGTCCACGGAAAAAAAATGATATTAGTGTTATCAGGTGCACTAAGTCAATTCTATGTTCTGTTTAAAACATCCAGGCCGTTTTCGTACAAAAAACTGATAATCACCTTCTGAAAATAGTGTCGATCACAAAAACAGCATTTCTCAAATTGCAGAAAACTCCCATTGTACTTGAAAAAACTTACGGCACTTAAAAAAACTTAAAACCAGTCAATGACATAATTAGATTCTTGTTTTTAATACAAAAAAAAACTAATGTATTCATAGTTTATCATTTGTCAAAGTCAAAAACATGTCATACCGTTGTGTAAATTTGATTAGTCAGTATTTTTTATAAAAGTGCTATTATCTCAGTTTTACTTTTCTCTGGCTGGATGCTTTCTGGATAACTTTGTTCAATTATAAAGCCTTGAAAACTAAAAGGCAATAAATTTTGTTTTTCTATTATTTTATTTTAATAAATGTGGTTCAACTTATCAGTTGCAGCAATCCTCATCGTAATGGCCTAGGATTGAGAAGAGTTCTAAATTATGGTCGCATAGGGTCGGCACGAAAATAAGAAGATTGAAATGAAAATGAAAAAAAAAAAAAAAAAACTCCTAAAATGGTTGAAATGATAACAAAACACCTTTGAAATGCCAATAAACAGGGATTGACGAGGTTTACTTTCAAGGCGCATAAAATGAATGTGGTAATTTGTTATGAAGCTGGGCTGCCCGGGCTGGTATAACGAACGAAATTTTAACGCGTCATATTCTATATTTATGTAACAACAACAACAACAAACCATCACGCCGTTTCCCCGTAGGGGTAGGCAGAGAGGATAGAACGCCATAACACTCTATCTTGGCATACAGACCTCGCTTCCTCTACATTCATACATCTTCTTATGCACGCACGCCGATTATTCCTACTTTTGACATGTCCATCTTCAAGTATTTGATGGACTTGATCTATGTACTTAGTACAAAATCGCTTTCTATATTACTAGCCCTGGTTATATGAAAAAAAAAAACGAAAAAAATAAAGATTTTTAAAAAATGTGTTTAAATACGCATTTTTTTTTTTTCGATAAAAATTGCGCGTCTCGCGGAAATTGTCGCATTATTTTCGTGCGCCTTGGACGTAAACACCGTCTATAGAACGAACAGCGTTCTATATTAGCAACTATATTCTGTTCAAAGTGTTTATTTAAAAATGACTTGAGTTTTATTTATTATTGTATAGTAATTCAATAAAATTATTTTTTTATTAAAATATGTAGAAACATGTGCTTGACAAAACTCACAATTTTTTTTTTCCTGATGAATTTATTTCAAAATTGTTTTAAATGAAATATTAGCATTTTTATAATTTACCCAAATATTTCAATTTTGGTGGCCATTTTCAACGAGTTGTAAAAAATCACTCTTAGAAAATGGAAATCAAGTTGGGGCAGAGTGAAGTTTGAACCTCGGACCTCCGATCTGTGAGTTCGCAACACTAGCCACGGGACGACAACCCGATTCGATTCATTTGTAGAAATTTCTTGTTTTTGTTGTGAGTATTAAATTTTGCTTATCATTCTCTTTTCGCACCTAAAAAAAAATATCTTGATTAAGATTCCGCTGTTGGTCTAGGGACTATGATATATTGCAATGTAAAAAACCTTAACTAATAAATATTTATTATCAACTTTATCTGGTATTGAACCAGAAACATCACACCGGCTAACCGAGTGGGACGAAGATAACTTTGTATATATTTTTAAAATTAAACTAGACAAAACTACTACAAAAAATAATGGTTTATTATTTAATTAATATTTATTTTTATTTTTTTAGATATTACTATTATTATTTTGATTTTTTAGATACTACTATTATTATTTTGATTTTTTAAGCATCATTTAAAGAAAAAAAAACACATTTAAAAAGAAGGTCCTGCCTAAACACAGGTGTTTTCTAGCTAGTAAGAACCTGAAACAAAGAACTCTGTTCTATTAAAACTGTGAAATACATAAACAAACTTTGCTAATTTTTTTATGTATCGTATTATCAACGGTATGATATTTTATGGAAGGACACATTTATTGCATCTGATTTCCTCTTGTACAGAACTTTATCATTTGTCATCAGAAGTCCGAAGGTAAAATCAAAAGAAAAAATGACTGATTGTTTCGATTAATACTAAACAGTCTTCATCTGAAAGATTTATTTCATCCTCATGTTGATGAGATGTAATCAATACATCAAAATAATCTTCATTTATAAACTGTCTGCTGACGTTTCGGGTGGACATCGACGGTTGAAAAGGTTCGCCGCTGTCAATCTATCAACATTGATTTTGGTTGACAAATAATAACAGTGTCCCGATCGAATGACACTCCTGGCCAGATCTGATATCTGCAGCCGATACCCGAGACTATTGATGTCGACAAACATTGTATGACGCGCATAGTTGGTAGAATGAAATAACTACCATTCGCATCTTCATGATAATGATATTCGAATAGCATTACCACATGCTAATTGAAGTTGCTAAATTTTATTACATCCTTATTATTTTTATCAACATTTAATGGAGATTGTATATAAATATGATTGTGTCCGGGTGGATGAAAAATACAGTTATGTCTGTAAAATATAACCAGAACCCCGGTCGAGTGTTTTCAACTCAATGGTTACTTTCGGTAGCTATTTTCGTGTAGTGGTTGGCGTGTTTGTCTACCATGCTTGGGTACGATTCTTGGCAGGAGAAATGCGAAATATTGATTTAAAAACTGGTTATAGACTGAAATATTTCAATAAATCTGAAACGTTTTTTTTTTTTTTAATAAAAAAAAAAATATTTGCGTTCTTATGATTAACTCAAATATTTAATTTTGAGGGCCGTTTTCAGCGAGTTGTAAATAACTCACTTTTAAAAAATGGAATCAAGTTGGTGTAAAGTGGGATTCAAACCACGGAAATTTGGTTCATGAGTCCGAGGCATTAGCCACAGGACCACAACCCGATCTTAATTAGTTTGACTGATCGCCTTATCTGCTAGTAATAATATTGATCCAAATAAGCTGCAATTGGAGTACCTTTGCAGTGCCTTATGTACCACTGAAAATAATGGTGATGAAAAATATAACATCATCATCATTCTTATTTCCTTTTTGAATCAAGTGCAAAAACTATATGGCAGTGCATTGGTATATCAATCGCAGCGTATTTTAATCACATTATTTTATATTTGAAGGTAGGTGTAACGCTACAGATCATAGTCCAAGTACTATGAAATATTGTAGTGTAAAAACACTATTTTTACTTTTGTTTTTCATATAAGTCATGTTGGGGATTGAATCTTAGACCTCTTATTTAGTAAATAAACGCATTGATCATTAGACCACAAGGCGGACAGAATAATTGACAGTTAGCTGTAGGAAAACAAATATTTCATATTCAGGGTGATAAATAATACAATTCGGTGTGTGAAATAAAACTAGATTTCTAACTACTCCTGAATGTAAGCCCTGGACAATTGTTTTTAAATCGATAGATGGAAACGTTAAAGTAAAAATAAAATAGATTGTGGATAAGTCAGCTTCATTGTGTAGTGGTGGTGCGTTCACTTATCAATCTTGCAAGGTTAAAATGAAATATTAGTTTAAAGGTAGTGGAAGTTGACAAGAACTAGACACTTGCGCACAAGGGAAGAGGGAATAATGTGATTGTATTAATTTACAAACGTGTATATTCCCGTCCCTTAGCTGTAAGAGAAAGAACGCTAGATCTTATTAGATCCGAAGCTGTGCACTGGCATCTTAAGTGTACGACTAGAAAAATAAAACAAATTAAAGACCACTTACCAAAAAATGAAAGAAACATGATGTGCAAAGCTTATATTAGAAGCAAACTGAGCTACATGATTGCCTTCTTAGGAACCGGTAATAAGACATCGTGTATCGGATTGTGGTCCTGTGGCTAGTGTCTCGGACTCACGGACCAAAGGTCTGTGGTTCGAATCCCAATCTACCCCAACTCAATTCCCATTGTCTAATAGTGAATTATTTACAACTCGTTGAAAATGACCCTCAAAATTAAATATTTAGGTAAATCATAAAAATGCAAATATTTCTTTAAAAAAAAAAACAAATATATAAAGAAAACAAAATAAAAAACTTACTAACCTTGATTCCTATATCTGAAACGTATGAAAATACTCAACAGTTTGACATAAAATATTAAATAAAAATTGAGACGATAAAAATTGTTCACAAAATTGCATTGGAAAATGTAAAAGATGACAAAGTAACCAAACATGCTGATATTCACAAATATAATACTAGACAACGAGACTGCCATATTAAAGAAGCAAGAACAAACGCATGATAGTCAAAAATACTATAAAATGAACTCAAATGCTTCAATGACTTACCTGACTACTTAAAAAAATATACTGGCGCCAAATTAAAAATCAATAAGAAGAAGCACATGATGATCACACTTATCCCACAAGACATTACATGACTCTACATTTAATCTGTTTGTATAACCCTGATGGGTTTTTAAAAAATTATAAGTAACAAATAAATTAAAAAAAACTTAATTCCTTGAAAATTGAGACAAGGAACGTGAGAAATTAAAATAAATATTTGGAAGAATATGTTTTTTTTTGATCACCCGTTTTTGTACAATTTTTTCGAAAAATCTTTAAGCGTTTTACATGCTTAATTGTTTCCAATAGCACGCTCTTAAAATGAAAAATAAATAGCAATCGTTTTCATCACCAATTGGAAAGAGATTGTTATCTCCTCGTCAGCTGGTTTTTTGATCAGATGCACATACCAAGACTTAAAATTTACCGATGATTTATTAAACCAAGATCACCGGCGTATAGTTTATTTGTTTGCGTTGAAATTCTCACTCAATTCTGCCTACCTGGCAGGTTCAACGTTTTAATCAACAAAACAATAACAATCAAGATAACAATTTAACAAACGTACAACCCATTTGTCATTTTTTGATTTTAGTTTAAAGATGGTTTAATCAAGTTTTGACTTATGTTTTTAAGAAAGCCAAAAATAACGTCTTATCAGATCGATAATAATGTTTTTTATCAAAGAGGAAGTTCAGTGTTTTCATTTTTATTATTTTATTTTTACTAAAATGTTTAATTGATAAGCCCTTACATACATTTAACATAACGTTCTTACTTTAAAAAATCACATTCTACTGTTAATAATAATATTTTTAACATCTTTTGAAAAAGTTGTCTGAGTCTCTTGTTTAGTTTTGTCTGGTAGTTTATTGTATGATTTCAGTCCATGGTTTATTAGTCTCGATTGTCCTTTTCTCGTTTTGGAATGTAGTGTATAATATTTTTCTAATATTCTCATATTGTGTTCATGTTTAGTATAGTTTTTTTAAAAGTTTTAATTCTATGTCTACAATTACATCAGTGGCTAATTTATAAATAAATTTTAAGAATTCTAGATTTTGAAGTAAAAGAGCTTAAACCTTTACCAAAAGTCAACAGATGGAAGAGTTGAGGAAATGTGGATGTTCGAACATGGGCAGAATGGTGAATGTGATTATTTGGAGTATAAAAGCTAATGCTTCGCATAATTTCAGGGTTGTCAATAATACTGCGCAAAAATCGAAAGAACTGCGTAGTTAAATACACATTCCGTTTGGTCTTCAAACTATAAGCGAAATTGTAGATATGGAGAATTTTCAAGATTATTTCGGAGGGGAAAAAATGACGGACGCCCACTAATGCCTTTTCGACATGTTCGCGACTTTGTCAAAAATCTCGACCGCATTGATGCACCAGCCACCGCATGCACCAAACTTGGCCCTCTGCAACTTACCTTATTCAAAAAGATAAATAGAATCATGAAAGGACGACGTTTCGCAACCGATGAGGAGATAAAAAACGAAACTGAAGACCATAAAAAAGCGCGTTCCAGAAATGTTTTGAGGATTATAAAAAATGTTGTCATAAGCTTTTTCGAAATTGAATATTTTGGTAGGGGACAGAATTTGGCAATACAAAAATATTTTCTTTAATGTACAAAAGTTCAGTGTATTTTTTCATAAAAGTTTGTAAAAGTTAGAAGCCGAAAATCTGTTTGTGAACACCATAAGCTTAAACTAGTAAGCGCATATGGAATGACGATAATGGTTTTTAAATCATTGAGCATTGATCAATTTTAAGGTTGCATAAGAAATTACCCATCTTCAATTTTATTGAAATCAGCTATAATTCGTACTTAGTATGTGAACAAGGAATTACTTATCACTTATATAAAGTTTAATACGTCTTAAATAACATTTGATTTGAGAAAGTTAAGTCATATTTCAAACATTTGCCTACTAAACTCGTACTAAAACTTTATACGGCTGATTTTAGTATACTTTAAGATTCTTAGGGGAATTTGAAATCAAATGTTTTCAACCGATCAACATTACAGATTTAAAAATTGTATAGCTAAGGAATAAACTATGCATTAGATAAATATTTAGCACGTAATTTTTAATGTTTATTTAAAGATGTAGGCATATTTAGTTTGTTTATTTCTCTTCTTTATGATATAAAACTATGTTTTATGAATCGAAGAAAGTGCGATTTATTTTATTTCTCAGTTTACAAGTACATTCTATCGACTTTATAATAAAATGCATGGGTCCATGTTTATTTTATAATATTGTTTAATATTGTTTATTTTATAATATTGTTTTTTTTGTTGAGACCTTAATACAATAAAATGGATGTTAAAAATTTATTGTTAGTTTTAATAAAGAGTTTTCCCTAATAAATATTTTTCTTTTTCCTATGGGTAAATATTGCTTAAATTTAACTTATTGATGAAATTTAGTTTTCATCTACGAACTCATAACAAAAATTCTAACTCTTAATTTAAATTATTCGAATGTTTTAAAATATATTGTGACTTTGGCGGCCTCCGTAGTGTAGTGGTTAAGATCCTTAATGCACTCACTGATGGCTCCGTGTTCGATTCTTGGTGAGAGTACACAAATAAAATATAATTTTCCTCAAGCCTAGATATTCCGTGTAGTAATTTGCCCTTGTTATTCTGTCTTCTGGCCTGTTTTGGTGCAAATAAAAAAAAGTATACCTAATGAAACCTTAATTTTTTTCCGTACAAAAAATTTAATTAACTTTTCAAAGACATTGAACTTTTATACAACTTTTTATGTTTATATATATTTATATGGTCATATTATTTAAATATTGTCATGCGACATTTTTATTTTAAATTGTTGTTTACTGCGAAATACCCTACGGATACTACACCATATACATACAACATGCAACTATCTTGGTGCGGGTCTACCTACATAGATGCAACAAAAAACTAACTTTGGAAAATATCCATAGTACATTATACTGTACTATGAAGGACAATAGATACATATTTTTTCTAATGTGTACATTGTATTTTTTTGTGCTATGTAAATTTATTTTTTTTAAATGCCAAATAAAGATATTATTTTAATTACTTTTAAATAAGTATCTTATTACTTGTTTTACGATATAAATTTTTAAGTTCAATAGATATCAGATAATAAATACAATGTATAAAGACATGCTGTATGAAACATAAATTGAAATATTATCGAATACAAATGTAAATGCAAGTGCCAACCCGGATATTTTGTATGTAAAAAAAACTTGTATTTTTGCGAGGTAATATTGTCTTAAATGAGACATCTTTTATGACTATTTTTTAAAATAAAAGTTCTTAAAATGCTTATTTTATATTTATCCTTTTCTAAAAATTGACTAAAAATTTTGCAGTCAACGGGGAACTATCATAGTAATACCTAACGGCACAGAAAATATTAAAAACGTCTGTCTATCAATTTAATGATGAATTCCTTAACTTTTTAAAACACACAATTAAAATACAGGTGATAACAAATTAGGTGATTCTTTACATTTCATAGAATAATTTGAAGAGTAGTATCATGTTTGGTGGTGATTTATCGTAGTAAAATAAAATTTCAACTTGTTTTTTTATATCCATCCCCTAAAACAAATTCAATCCTAAAAGGATTCACCGCGATATCATTTCCATATGAAACTTTTATGGCCCGTTCTTCTAATAAAATCTCCACCCTTGCTCGAAAAGTTTTATTCGCTAACAGCACATCTGAAATAATCCTTCAATGTGAGTAAATAAAAATCTACCAGGCGTATGAAAAGTACGGCAGATGCGGAAGCTATTACTTGATTAAATGATTGATATCGAAATATCAGGTATTGAAATTCTATGAAAACATGTGTATTAATATATATTTGAATGAAAAACATATGCTTAAGCAAAAATACATAACATAATGAAATGCATAACTTTGATACTTTGATTTTTTTACTTGAAATTACATATTGTGTGCGCATTGAAATGAGCTCATCGCATTTTTTTTTTCTCGAAATATTAATGTCATTTTTGTCAACTTAATAAGTTCAATATAATGAAATATTATTTATATTCTAAGCATTAACTTTGTGTTCAAACATTTTTATTGCATTTTAGTGCACAGTGCATGTTTGGACATGGTGATGTTTGCATCTCCTTGAATTCTGCATGCAATTTATGTATTTTTTCGTAAATACAATTTATACTACGGTGACGGTAAAGGTGAAAGTGTATTACAGTATTTGCAAGTTGGTGAAGTGAGTGTCCTGACGAAGAACCAGTGGGCATAAAAAGTCGGTTAGTGATTAAATACTAATATTTACTGGCATTGATTGAAATATTAAAAACGAACAAAATGTGTCTCCCTTTCCTACAAATTGTATAGAATAAATATGCAATTATAGCTGGCGAAAAACCTGACTCACGCGGATACTCTTTTTTTATAGCTCCAAAACTATTTAATGCATATCATAAGATAATTATGATGATATAAATCATTTGAGTTTGTTTCGGTTTAAATTTTTGTTGAATTTGTGGATAAAAAAGCAGATTCCTTTTTTTTTTATGAATAGCATATAATTATTATTATTTCATCTTTTTATTTACAGAACATTTGGATTCTAATAAAAGTACATACTTTTTTTTGCTATCTTTCGTATTTTTCCAGTTGCTTCAATTAAAATGTAAACTCACAAATACGCCTTTGTAGGATTTTTTATCGTATTTATGTAATAGTGTATTTTGGTTTTGTTACTTATGTATGCTTATTGTAAAATGCAAATAAATAAAAAAAAAATAACAAGAAATCTATTTCATGAAGTATATTAACCCAGTGTTGCACAAACAATGCTTTAATTGTTTTTTCTTTTCCTGTTAAATTCGTTATTAGTTTATAAGGGCTGGTTTTGACGTGTAACGTAGTGGTCAAGAAGCTTGACTCACGCACGGAAGGTTCCGGGTTCAATTCGCGGTGAGAACACAAAAATTAAAAATATGATTTTTCTCAAGCCTGGGTGCTCTGTGATGTTATTCACCACTGTAATTAGGCCTCCTGGCCTGTTGTGGTGCAAAAAAAAAATATAAAAAAAAAAAAAGTTAAATTGTTAAATGAGTATAGTTTGTTTTTAAACATTGCTTACTTGACCCCAAAACAGCAAACTATTGAGTTTGGAAAACTGGTGCTCTAGAAAATACTGAGTGTGCGGTGGTTTGACTGTGTATATAATGCAGAAATAAGACAGTGGATGCAGCAGTTTCGTGCGACAATTATTGCCTTAAGGCGAAGGCAATACGGCCGGGTGAGCCAAATATTATAAAAGATGCTAACATATTACTTTTATGCCTGCTAAAAGCCTTAACCTTGCTTGTTTACTTTACAAGGCATCAGGTTTTCTTGGTCATGGACGTCCACGGCTGACAGTTTAACGGCAGTTCACGTCTGTGGGACGCGGACCTGGGTACGACTTATGAAAGTTAGCCGCAGAAGAGATTTCGTGAAAACAAAATATTCTCGTGTTGTTATTGTTTCATTAAAATCAGTGGACGTCTATTTTGAGCTTCTAATAGCATATCCTGTCAGCCCTTTTTTTTGTTTTTTTTGCAACTAATATGGTGAAAAGTTTTAGTGGAATTTGCATGTAAACGTGCTCATGAAGAGACGGGTACTTTCCGAAACACAAAACTATTTGATTAGAAAACAAGAAAAATACGGCGAAAAAAAAAACCTTCTTAAAATACACCCAGAGTATGTTATCAGCACATCACTCATAAGCACGGGAGAAAGTTACGCCTAGGCACAGTGGAAGAATACAAATATGAAAACTATCCTTATTATAGTGGTGAAATATGGATGGTATTCCCACCCTTAGTCTACCACTATGCATGAGCGTAACTTTATACTAGGTTTATAAGTAAGGCCCATTGTGTTTTAAAGTTTACCATAAAAGAATATTATTAGTTTGTGAACGTGTATGAATGTACAAATAAAATTATCATATTATTTTATAAATTGAAAACAAATAACAACAATAAAAATCGGTTTCGCGGGAACAATAATACTGATATAGAAAATATACGGAATGCTATTAAAACGCTAATTACTGATTTAAATTCGATTTTTGTTGATCCAAAGATAACTGCTTATCGATCAATCTAAAAAAATCTCATGCGATTATAATTGGTAGCCATAGACAAATCTACCTTCTTAATTTTTCAGATCGATCAAAATAGGATTCTTCTCATAAAAACAGCAAACATAAGTCTCCTTGGTGGTGCCCACATACACGAACAATTTTCTCGTTGTCAAACGAAAAAAACTGCCCGAAGGAGCTCTCAGAAATCTAGTAGCCTTAGCATCTTTGTGCTGAAAGAAAGTAATCCAGAAGTACATTATATGCACTTCATTGGATAGAGCAGAGAGGAAAGTGAATTATTTACTGACTGGGATTAAATTGATAGGACATGATCAATTCGCCGAAATGAAAACAAAACTTTTTAAAAGCCCTGAAATCCTTTTTGAAAAATTTAATATTCCTTTTGAAATTTCTTTCATAAAAACAGCTCGCCCACCACATACGGCACACCGCATCTGAGGACATGAGTTTCCTTGGCGGTGCCCACATACACGGAAAATTTGCTCTGAAATAAGGTAGCCTTAGCATCTTTGTGCTGAAAGAAAGTAATCTAGAAGTACATAATATGTACTTCATTGAATTGAGAAGAGAGGGAAGCGAATTCTTCACTGACTGGGATTAAATTGATTTAACATGATCAATTCGCCGAAATGATTACAAAACTTTTTAAAAGCCTTGAAATTCTTTTAAAAAAAATTAAAACACATTTCGAAATTCCTTTCATAAAAACAGTTGAAAATCTTTGCATTATTATGGAACAACAGTTAACGTGTCAAGAATAGATTACTGAAGTTGGGAAAAAGTTTCTTCGGACCCTCCATTCACTGAAAAGACTGCAAAATTTCCTTTCGACCACAACCAAAAAAATCTGATCTAATATATTGTATTGTCTTTTCTGTGCTTTGCCAATATTTGCTATATTGACGCCAATACCAAATTCAAAGAAAGAGCGTTTGCAGAATCAACGCATCCGCCTTATTTTTAATCTCAAAAAGTATGACCAAGATTACCCTTTCGCTCCGAACTCAAGTTGTTCAATTTTTATCAGCGCATAAACTTTCAATATCTCTCACTTCTTTATAATATTTCTGACAATCCTTGCTCTCCAAAATATCTTGTTGAGAATTTCATTAACTTTTCTGATCATGGTCTTTCGCTTCGCTCTTCTCAGGAGAGAACACTTTCCATTCCTTGATATGGCACATAATTTTTCAGCTATTCCTTTTCCTTTTCCATTCAAGCTGCCAGACTTGGGAACGAGCTACCTCTTCATATAAAAAATGCATCTTCTCTAGCCACTTTCAAGAAACGCCTGAAACATTTTAACATATCACCAGAAGCCTGAACTCCTAGAGTTCTTAAAGCTTTTAAAAATAAAAAAAAATTACCTTTTTCTTTTCTTGGTTTTATTTTTGCTCTCCTCCCAAACTCATTATCTGATCTTACATTTCTCATCTTTTAGATACGTATAACATAATGTATAAAAAAAAAGAAATATAGTTTATTTGTGCAAGCTTTATCTCTCAATTACAAAACAGCTGTTATTTTCAATAAATAATCTTTTTTTTTCAATTTTATTTTATCATATGTATGTATTTTTTTATATGAATGGTTTTTTAGTACAAAATTGAGCCAAAAGATTTATCTCTTTTTTTGACCAGTCCATTTTTTGGTTAACTGAAAGATATTGCTTTAAGCTACAAATCCACCAAATAACTAATTTTTTATACGTGAAGTTTTGAATTAATAAATAATATCACAATATGTTTATGCTAATTTTAAGATAAAATAACTTACTCATAAATTTGACATAAAGTTACGCCCAGGTAAAGTGGTGAAATACGGATGAGAACACCATCCTTATTCTACCACTTTATACCAGGTTTATAAGTAAGACCCATTGAGAAATAAAATAAAACCAGCAGATATAGAAAAGTGATTATTTACACTCATGTTCTAAAATATATTTTGAAATTGGTTTAATTTATTAAAAATTTAATTTAAACTACAAAAAAATATTTTAGCCTTTCAAAGAATATATTTTATTTGAAATGTTTCCCAGTCAAGCGGAAGTTTGGGACAAATAAACATTGTGAACTCAGCAGATAGTAGGTATTTTTGTTTATTTTTGAGTACAAAGTGTGACTTTGAGACGACAGTCAAGATTAATGAGATGATGAATAAAATAATAGCTTAGAAGGCGGAAAGAATCAGTACAGAAGCGTTAGGGTTTTTGCCTCTGAATTCTCTCATTTTTTCAACACTTTGAGGGAGTTAAGTACTTAATCATTGTACAATTTCCTTAACTCTCATAGAATGTTATAAATACGGTGGCATTTTTACATCAACGAATCGCTAAAAAAAAATTCTTACAAATTGATTTAGTGATTTCGGCCTCGTGGTCAAATGATTGGTCCATTTGTCTACTATTGGAGAGGTCCCAAGTTCGATTCCTGACAAAATATTATAATGTAAATACACTAGACTGGCACTTGAAGCATAAGCCTGATCATATTACCTTCATCAAAATCAAAATGATTCAAATACGCTGCGGTCGGTGTACTGATGCAGTGCCCTTTGCAATATTAGGTGTAAAAGGGGAATGATGAATGAAATTAATAATTTTGTAGTCAATAAGTGAAGTGGTTAACGCATTTGTCTAACACACAGGGGACGTATACACATCTAGACTCAAACTCATACAATTTCGATATATCACTTCACGTGTTTCTTAGATTTAAATATAATATAAATACGTCAATTTATTTATTAAATAAGCAATTACTTCTAACAATTATTATCGGGCTATGTATAGCGTGTGAGCTCGCCAATATATGACAGTAAAAATTTTATTGTCTTTGAATTTCCTAGAGTTTTAACCATCGAAAAAAAAGAAGATTGCAAATAAAATCAACAGACAATGGCAATTTGATGTGTATTATTTTAATAGATTGTTTATAACAGAAAAATACATAGAGAAATATGCATTTTTATTTTTTGTAATAAAAACAGTCTAGTAAATTCGAATAAATAAAAATACGCTTTATATTAACAATATTAATTAAAATGCAAAAATAACATTGAATACTTGAAAAAAAAATATTACTGAGTGTTACAAACATGATTTAAAAAACGGATAGCGATTAAAAGTAAAAACTATCTTTAGTTTAATTCTTATAGCGATAAATACATAAACATTATAAAACAGGAGTTATACAAATACAAAAATAATATTGTAACTAGGCGGCTACCTACACGGTTAAATTTCGAAACACCACGCAATTTCTTATCTCGGCTACGCTATGTAAAATGAAAAAAAATATTTAAATTAATAATTTCATCACGTCATGAAGTCGCCCCTGGGTAGCGCCTGCTAACGTCAATCAGCGAAAACCTCCTCGTTTTAATTACAATATTTCGGCTACGCCATAAATCTATTTTTTTAAATAATTTCTCACGTCACAAAGTCGCCCCTGGGTAGCGCCTGCTAACGTCAATCAACAAAAACATCCTCGTTTTAATTACAATATTTCGGCTACGCCATGAATCTCTTTTTTTAAATAATTTCTCACGTCACAAAGTCGCCCCTGGGTAGCGCCTGCTAACGTCAATCAACAAAAACATCCTCGTTTTAATTACAATATTTCGGCTACGCCATGAATCTCTTTTTTTAAATAATTTCTCAAGTCACAAAGTCGCCCCTGGGTAGCGCCTGCTAACGTCAATCAACAAAAACATCCTCGTTTTAATTACAATATTTCGGCTACGCCATGAATCTCTTTTTTTAAATAATTTCTCAAGTCACAAAGTCGCCCCTGGGTAGCGCCTGCTAACGTCAATCAACAAAAACATCCTCGTTTTTATAACAGTATTTCGGCTACGCCATGAATTTCTTATAAAAAATGTCAAAACGTCACAAAGCCACTCTCTGAGTGTCGCTACTGACATCATTTACAAAAACATAATTATTTGTGCTTTTTTCAGGTACGCAACATTTTTTTTTAATACACTACCTAACCGATAAAATACTATTAGTAATTAAACCAAGGTGTGCTTTAAAGTTCCGTATGGCCAAATAATATTATTTATTATTAGAATATTATTGACATGTAGTTCAAGCATTGCTGCATTCACGTTGCTTTACTTCTGAGAGCTTAACTGCTTTGTTTTTCTATGGTTATGTTAATGTCATCTGTCATGTATTGGCGAGCTCACAGGCTATACTTACGCCTTATTATCATATTTATGCTTATTTTTTTATAAAAATTATATATTTTAAAAAACAATTTCATTATTGATGTTCTAAAAGAATCATCCTAAATATTTACATATTAAACATATATACATATAATCATATATGTAGGTGTCTATATGAGTACTCACATTTTTTTAGTTATTTATTAGTTTTTTTAATTTTTTACATATCTTTAAATTTGGATTTTAGGCCGGGGCATTTTTAGCAATTTAACATAGATCGATAAGGTAATTGATAGGTTTCTTATTTGGGTTAAAAAAAAAAACAGATAATTTTTGATAAGCATTGTTCAATAAGTCCACTCATATTCACTACACATCGTCACATACATACAATACTCACACTTCCATACACATATAACATACACCCTCATATAATATATAGAAATTCACTAACACGTACAATAATAACACTGATACACTTAAACAAGTACTTAGCATAAATATTATTATGTTATAATAAAAGTTATCCTCGTAATGTAATTGAGACACAGTTTATATTTATATATTTATTTCTACTGACAAATTGAAACCATTGTATACATTATAGAATTTATTTTGTTTTTATGAGAAAAATAAAACAAAATAAAAATAAAATATGGTTTAACCATCTGATTTTTTGCATCATAAAGGCCAAAAACCAGAAAGCCCATTTTCAATACAGAACGTCAAATCTTTAAAAATCACATATGTATATAATTTTGTACTCACCGACATTGGAACTTGGAACCTTGCTTGAATCAAATGTCATTATTATATTACACTGATTAACATGATTAAAATGTTTTTTTTGTGGAAACGATTGTTGTTTCAGGAGTATACACTTCCTATAGACGATAACTTTGGTAGGTCACACTGATTACAAAGTTTATTTTTTCACAATATTTTTGGTACATTTTTGTTAATAAAAAAAAACGTGTTTCAACATGGGTCAACATTTACAATATTAACCATATATAATAATGCAACAATAACTAATTCTAGTTTTCCAATGATAGACAATTGTTCAAATTGTCTTTTAATTCAATCTTCCTATAAAATTATTGTCACAAGCAATAGTAAAATGTCAGTTTTCGTGTCGCCGTCGCGTCGTCGCATAACGTTCCAGAGCTCGTACAAATCGTTCGAACTTAGTTATAGTTTTATATGATTAGAACAGTTCCGAACCGATGAACTCTTATTTGTGACTTGTGAAACTGTGAATTTATAATTATTTAAAGAATAGAACGATCTAGAAGTCTTATACAAAACACGTCGCGCGACCGGGTCTAACAAAACTAATAGTTCGGCTTATTTCATAAGTGCGTTTTAATATTGTGCAAGAACTGAAATGCTCCTAAGTGTCATCATGATTGAGTACCTACGTCTCTTATATGCCCTTATCCAGATTTGGTAAGTCATAGTCTCTTTACCCATTTAAAATAAATATACACGCTACTTTCCTACTAAAGGCAACGCAGTTTCATGAAATATTGCGTTGATATTATCAACTTGAAAAATATGGCAGGAAATCACGATAAACATGCAAAATTTCATTGTTTTAGTTTGTTTTTGTCCAACAAACCATTTTTAATGTTAATTGAGTTAAGTGTTTAGGAGTTTTGAGAAAGATTTCATTGGAAAAATTCAAATTAAATATATATTTTTTATAATCGTTTAAGGAGTTTTTTTAAATAAATTTGTCTCGAGTTGTGGTTAATATTTATGCCTATTTTGTAAAAAACTCAAAAGCTCTATTTTTTCCGTTTTTGTTTTAGTATATTGGACAAGAACGAACTGAAGCGACTATCTACGAATTTAAACACCACACTGTACCCCCTTGTAACGTGTCAAATTCATTATACGTCATTGCTTTTTATTCCATTCAATTGTTATTGTGTAGTAAATTTTTTGGAGTTCAAAGAATCTTTTTTTTAGTTGCATTTTGACTTGTTTATGACTAAGCGAGACAAAACTAATGTTTATTTCGTAAAAAAAAAGTAAATACATTGCAAATGCAATCGTTCCTATGAATAGCTGTACGATTCACTACAATAGAAATTAGCATCGAAGTAATAATTACGAGAATTTATGAAAACTTAAACACAGATAAATTAAGTACTAGGTAAACTGCCCGCCAGATAAGAATGCCTACGCTCACATAGTGACCGCAGTGTCAAAAACATGTAAGCGTAGGCATTTTTATCTGGCGACGACTTTACTACATAAGTTATGTTTTTAATTAAAACTTTTTATAGCGGCATCTGGCAAAGAAAATAGAGCGGTCTCGCCATGAGTTGTGACTAACCTTTATTTCATTGACTTATGTTAGAATTTGTTCGGAAATGCAATAATATAAATGGGTCTGGGACCCTAAACTGCGAACGAAAATAAAGATAAAAAAGTACATTCTGGCACCATTAAAAATTAATCTTATTCACTAAATAAAATGGATTAATTACATTGGTTCCATTATTTTATGAGTAACAACTTGTAATAATTAGAGTAAGCCTGGTCCCAAAACTCCGAATGAAATCAAATCAAATATTATAAAGTACATTTTGGCACTATTGAAAATTAATATTATTCATAAAATAATAGAGATTAATAACATTGGTTTCATAATGTTTCTAGTAACAATGTCATAAATGAATCGTCGATCGCAATAAACCGATTAAGTTTGGTCCTTGAACTCCGAATGACATCTAAGATAAAAATGTATATTCTGACACTTTTAAAAATTAATCATAATCATCAAATAATAAACATTCCATCAGGTTCAGTGCCGAAAATCGACGTTTATTATAAGTAAAGCATTTTACAAGTATATTTTGTTTGCAAAACAATGAGATGGTAAAAATATACAACTAAGCAAAATTAAAATATAAGCAAACATATAAGGCACTGTCAATTCTCACTAGGTATAGAAAATATCTGTTCTGGGGTAGACAGAATTTCCTTTTTTTTCAGTATAAAATACAGCATATTTTATTATAAGTGATGTCTAAAGATAATCAAAACAAAATTGAATAATATAAAAATACGATAATCTTACAAAATTCATGGAACTTAAAAATTGTAGTTTGATGAGTTATCGACTTTTTTATGGGTGGTTAGTTGTGGTTTTAATACCATCTGTAGTAGTGTAATGATCAGTAATAGAGGTGCAAAGCACAGCAGATACAGTGGAGTTAATTGTTTTCGAAAATATGTAGTCAATACAAGTAACTGCCTTCTGTGTCACTCTTGTTGGCACATTAATTAATGATATAAATCCATAATGCAAAATAAAATAAGTGAATTCAATTACATAAGATTTTCAACTTAAAATATTTACGTCGATATCTCCGGCTAAGAAAATTTGTTTTAAATGTTTGTTTTCTGCTAGGATCTGCTCGATAATTTGTACAAAGGAGTGCTTTGTTTGCATAGCAAGGTATTCTATGTATTGCTAGTACGGTTGATTCAGAATTTAGAGATATTTGCAAACAATTGGCTTCAATAATGTTTACATCAGTTACAGATGCATTGAATGATATAATAATTCCGTAATTTCGATTTAAATACTTTTAAGACGCGATAGAGTCGTATCCGTGGATTTTATTTTTATTTCATATTATGAGTCAAGCAGTTCAGTTTAAATAATAATGTAAAAGTTTGTATTGAGGTTATACAGAAATATTGAAAATTCATCAAAGTTCTTGTTAGCACTTCTATTTTAACAAAGTATTTTTTTATTTTAATTTTGTTAACATAAACGGCAAATCTGCTTTTTACAAAAATTTATAAAACTAACATATTTAAATTGATATTAAAAAAAAAACATTAATTTCCTATTACCCAAGATTTACAAAAAAGTTAAACCAAAAAATTATACAAGATTATTTTTAAAAAAATAACCTAAAAGTAATTTAACATATTTAGTAGAAAGTTTAAACAAATTAAAAATAAATGTAAAAAACAAATGAAATAATAAAATATTTAAAAGTAATATTACAAGAAAATCGTAAATATTGTTTTATACAGCTGAGCAAAGTGAACAAAAAATTGTAAATAGTATGAAATGTTTAAATAAATAAATATAATAACCATTCACTATCTATGAAAAAGTTCAATAAGTTTGTTCTATAGGAACAATACCCTACATGAAATATATCCGATACGTATGAATACGAGTAACTATTGCCATGTTCATGAAGTCTGTTGAATACGGCATAACAAGTATACACTGTCCGTAAATTGTGGCTACAAAACGGTGGCACCTGTCCAGTCATTCTTCTAGGCATCTTGAAGTTGACTTGACTACATTAACTACACAGATTCCATTTTATTTTGAATAACATTTTTTTTAATGAATCGTTGATCGCAATAATAGTCCCTAAACTCCAAATGAAATCAAAGATAAAAAAGTATATTTTGGCATATTTGAAAACTAATATTATTTATTAAATAAAAGAGATTAACCATATTGGTTTTATAATGTTTTCAGTAACAGTTTTAAAAATAAATTGTTGATCTCCATCAAATTAAAACAAAAAAATTAACATCTTTTTACAACAAAAAGTGAAACGTTTTTTAAAATGGAATTCAATTTCAATTTTATTTATTCATATTTAGGTATGTATATAAAAAGGGTATTTTAATTCAAACATGTAGAAATAATAATGATTTTAAGTTGATAAAATTTGGTACATTTAAAAATAACACGTAACCATACATAATATCTTGAGAATAATATTAAGTTAAAAAAGTAAGAGAATCTTGTGACGAAAATCTGCCTCAGAGACGTGAAAATGTCAATGACCAAAGTAATATTGTTTAACATAGAGATAGCCCTTCCAAACAGCCATAACCATTGGCAGGTTGGTCCTTTATATTAAAATGTGAAACATATATATGTTGAGGCTGTCTAAGGTGATTATTCGAAGTATAAAAGCTAATGCTTCGCTTGTTTTCAGGGTTGTCAATAATAAATCAATAACTGCGCAAAAATCGAAAGAAATGCGTAGTTAAATACACATTCCTTTTAGTCTTCAAACTTATAGCGAAATTGTATATATGGATAATTTTGTGTATATGATAATATGCAGTATTGTATAAATAATAAAATTAGTATATCAACAATATTTTAAGTATGTCCAAACGTTTGTAGATAGGTTGGATTTCCTACCTTGGGAGTTATTTAGATCTAAATTTCAAAAGCTCTTTTACTTTACAAAAGTCAACAGATGGAAGAGTTAGGGAAATGTACTACGTTATACAGTGTTTAAAGTGGCCATTTAAACCAGCCAACGGCAGGTCATAAGCCTTGTAAATGCCTAGACTTCCATATTCACTTCTCAAAAATGTTTTCTTCTCTATTGCAACAAATGTTGATCTAAATAAGACAAGAATATGTTAATTTATCGATATATAGAACAGTTTTGAATGATATTTTAACTTATATGTATGTATAAATTATCGGCTTCGTAATAATGTGATGTTCACTTTGATTCAAGAATGTTGGACCATCTGCTATGTAAATAGAGAATTTGTTCTGTTGTTTTTACACCTTTGAAATATGAATTCAAAGCAATAGCCTGCCATACTTTAACGTGGCTTTAAGACCATTAAAATCTTTCCGAAAGTGAGCGTTTAATTCTGTCTGGTTAATTCATTACCCTTGCCACGCCCACTCGAGCCTTCTCGTCTGCCGATTGTCTTTAATTACTTCTGATTTATGCCCCGTTTAAAATAGTGTTTTTTAATTGTCTTTACAACCGCCAAACAATGGCTGGAGCGGCTATACCGCCTTTTCTAACTTCCCATTGAACTCCTTGAGAATGTGCGAATCTTTTTTTATCAAGATTTTTGACTCCACCAAATAAATGTAGCTCGATTGTTCAATGAAACAAATTACCCGGGCTGAATTTATTTGAGAAAACTCGAAATAAATTTTAATTGTTTCTTCGATAAAAAATATAAATTCCGTTTCGTTCTTAAAAAAAAATTTTTCAATTAAAAAAACTGTTATTTTTCCTTTCAAAACATACCAAACATAAACTGATTTTCAATTGAAAATTTCATAAGTACGACAGCGGAAATTGAATTTTATGTTGAAAGAAAGCAAGAGTTTGGTTCTTAATATATCAAAGACTAAAGAATTACAATATTTTTGATATTTTATTTTAATTTGCTTCAGGTTGTAGCAAAAAGTTTTCTATTAGACAATGGAAACCATAAAAAATATTAATATTTGGAAAATAGATAGCAAACAATAATTTGAGAATGTTCAGATGTTTGTAGACAAGGCTAGAATTTAGCTTGATAAATTTTGACAGAAAAAAAATCTGTTTTTTTAAAATATTTTTTTTATTTGCATAACAACAGGCCATGAGGCACAATCACAATGGTGCACAGAACACAGAAGCTTGAGAAAAATTACATTTAATTTTTGTGTTCTCAGCGAAAATCAACTCGGGAACCTTTTGTGTGTGAGTCCTAACCAGTTCATTACGGAGACCGCTTTTGCTTCACGAAAGTCAACAGATGGAAGAGTTGAGGAAATGTGGATGTTTGATAATGATAAGCAGAATGGTAAATTTTACACGGAGTGTACACCAGTAGACATTTTAACCAGCCAATGACAGGTCATAAGCCCTGCAAATATCTTGAACTCCGTATTTCTATTTTTTTTTTACTCAGTGATACGATATTAATGTTTTTTATAACATAACTAGGTCAATTTGATTAAGTTGGAGATGTTTCAAAATAAATATTTTTCAAATTCACTAACTTGTAAAATAGCAAAATTAGTTATTTTCCGTGTCCTGGAGGATTTATTAATTCAGTTCTGTGAATGAACAGAACAAGCACTCCTGACAAGTGTTTTCGATAACTACGCAAAGGTAAAGTCATAATATTAAGAAAGCAAGTGGACATTACTCAGCCTCATGTTGTTATGGTCAATACGTTTGCCAGCAGTTTCTGAGTCGAGAATTCAATCCCTAGCTGAATCAAAATGTAACGTTTGCTTGGTATATGGCTTTTTATTACAGCATTTCATAGTGCCGGAAGCGTGAGATTATTTATCTGGCGTTCACATAATACACATGATTTCTAAAATATTATTTGAGTATATATCCAGTACCTTATACACCGTTGGGAGTAAATATTTATGTAGGAGTTTACAGCAATAATCTTTTTTATTCATCATCAACTAAATTTTCATAAAAAACTCAATTACTTTTGAGGTAGGAACCTTAACAGTAGTTTTACTGCTTTAAGACCTCTCTGGATTACCAAAACACATTTGATGTAAAATTATTATGTAGCAATATATATTTTTTGATATCCATGGCGGTACTTTTAAGTCGAAGATTTAAGATGAATAAAATGCATCATAAAAATGATGCAGTCCCAGTATGATTCTTACATTATTAAAAAGCAAAATAGTCATTTGAGTTTTGAATCGTAAAAAAACTGTTTTGTGGTTTTATGATGACACTATTCAAAAATAAATCGGATGAAATTTACTTTTTCTGAAAAAAAAAAATATGTCTTAAACGTATTTTGTAAAAAAGATTCATAAGTTAATTTACTAAATGGCTCTTTTTTTTCATGCGTAAATAAACACTGTCGTTTATAAATGAACTAGGTACAAGCATCAAATTTTGATTTGGACGTTGACGTTGACGCATTCATCTACCATTTTTGAGGTCCTTGGTTCAATTCCTGGCAGGGCGGACGTGAAATATTGATTTTAAAGGTCTTATTAACAGCAAAAAAAATTCTTGGACTGTCTCCTAAAGCGCGAGAGTGATCACCATGCCTTCATGCGATAGAAGATCAAATTACGCTGGGTTTGGTTGACTTATGCAGCGTCTCTTGCATTTTTAGGTCTGGAAAGTAGCGGTGGTAGTATTATGTTTTTTTTTTTTAATATTTAACAAAGTGAATCAAAAAATATCAAAACATTTTTTGTTTTCATAACTTCTTTCTAAAACAGCAAAATCATGGATTGGTCTGTAATATCTTTAGGTTTTTCAAATTTTAAAAAATTTCTTAAGTTTTCCAAAAAATATTCTTAATTTGCTCTTACAATGCCACCATATCAATCACTTTTCTTCAAATTTTACTAAAAACCTAACGCAGTAGAAATGATAAATTAGTGGCAGCCTCCGTGTTGGCTGAGACAAATATTTTTTTTTCATTTACATAATGAACATTTTTACAATTTCAACATGAAAAATATTTTTTTATCTTGTTTTACAAGTAACTAAAATCCCACTAAGCCACTTACTGTGTCTTGTAAGAGAAGATTTATATTAACAGTAACTTGTATAATATAACCTAAATTTAAAAGACATTGAGTTTGTGGATGTAATCAGCAGCCGCAAAGATCAGTAATATCGTTATAATACGTTTTTATTTTATGATTTTTTTTTCTCACTCGCGGAAGGTTTCGGGTTCGATTCCCGTTGAGAACACAAAAATTATAGGTGATTTTTCTCAACCCTGAATAGATATTATATGTTGCAATAAATTCACCTTGTAATTGGGCCTCCTGGCCTGTTGTAGCGCAAACGAAAAATAAAAATAAAGAGTACAAATCAGAGTACAATTAACGAGTAATACTTGAGTTTCGACGCCGCCTACAGTCACAAATTACATCCGCCCCCTATCACAGTAAAAATCTAAGAATATTATTCATACTTTTATTAGCATTAGAAACAAAATAACATAAATCGTTAAATGCTATTTGCCAACTGCTACACGTGAAATGATGGTTGTTAAATGCTGCTTGTTATTTCTTGTTAGTCGTACTATCGGCCAAATTAGTACAAATATGGCGTTAATATAAGTTGTATTCGTTTTTTTCCAAATAAAGAGTACAAAAGGACACAAAAAAAAAATTCAACAAATTAGTCAATGATTCAACAAATTTTCACCGTACAATAAACTTTTTTTTCGCTATTACCGACTTGTTTTAAAATTGTTTATTGCGTCCGTCTTTCACGTTTTAGGTTTGATTTCGTGTTAAGTCGACAAAAAATAAGTGTTTAAAATGCATTTTTTAGTTCAATAATTAATTATTTCTGGACCAGGAACGTAATACGAGTACGAATGACCTTGCTTTATGATCAACATACACTGTATTTGACGTAGTACTTTACGATCTATAAGTGCAACTCAGGGTATAATTATTAATTGACTATCTTTATCTAACTGATTAGCACTTTCGTTCAGCTGTTGCTAATGCTATCGAATATGAATTATTTGTCTACGCTTTTGCTAATTATACTATCATTATTAGACTCTAAGCTGGGCGGCGTAATGTGGTACGAAAAGGGATCCGCCTAACTGGGTTGAGGCGTATTTAAAACCGCCTCTTCGGTCTTTAAGCTTCTCGTATCTTGTGATGGAAAGCCACGCATTAAAATTTTTTTAGGCCTTTAGCTCTAATTTTAAGGCCTTTCTCTTTTTTTAATTTTTTTTATTGAATATTTTTTTTTTTACAAAATACATTTTTGAAATACAAAATAGGTAAATATACAGAACATCTTATGTATAACGTTTCTACCTCTCTAATAAAGTAGATACTTGTGTTTAGAGAGGGAGTTCGTTTCACATTCTTAATTGTTAAATTTGACTTGTATTTAAAAGCAAGTGAGAAAAAAAATTCAAATGATATATTTGTTGTTAAAATCAACATCAATGATTTTTTAAAATAAAATATATATTGTCGGTCGGCGTGTATTACCGCCAATCCTAAAATTGGTCAAAAAATATATTTTCAGCCTGGAGGATTTTTAACTCTTATTGAATGTTCCCTAACCATACGATACGAATGGGATAAATAGTAGACGAGCTATCTAAATCGCAGTAAGCAATGTTTTAGATTTGATTTTAAGGACAGTTTTTACTGTCTCCTAGAACAAGTTGATTTAGTTGATTGGCGGTAATGCACGCCGGCCGGCGTTATTATATTTGTTATTTTGTTTAATTTTCCGTTTTGATTTTTTTAATAAATTTATACGTTATATTATGTGGCTGTATTTAAATAAAATTTTCTAATTTTTTCGTAGTGTTTTTTTTTTCTTTTTTAAAAAAACACAATAGCTTTAAAAAAATGTAATTGTTTTTTTTTTCTTTCAACACGCAATTTTTCCGTAGGAGTAGGCAGACATGACAGAATACTTAAAAAGTTACAATTCATAAAAAAATACATGGATTTGTTTGTTACAATTGCTGCCACGGGGCTACTAAAGATCTCAATGTGCGCATGCGCTGCCTTAGACCAACAGACTTACGCAGTTCTTCATTTCAAAATTAAGTGAAGGGCAGTGAATTTTACTTCAGCCCATGCATACGTGCGCAGGTGAAAGGATGTATGGCGGCTTGTCGTAATTTTTTAGTTAGTTTTAAGTTATAAATGCATAAACATCGAACCTATCGCAGATCGCTACGATTAAGAACAAATCTTCTCTTTTATAAATATTTTGCAGCAACAAAAATATATGTTAACTTATAGCTGTTTTTTTTTGTATATTTTTTTTTTATACGCCTCCACTCGTTTGCGAGTGATTTTGGCGGGTCCGATGTCTTGCAGGGTACCCGCTGGCACAGCGCGGGTTTAAACTGTGTAACTCGGTTATAAGCTTAAAGCTGTTTTATTACAAAGAAAAAATAGGAAGGTAGTGATTGTTTAGAAGTCAATTTCTAAGGGAAGCATTGGTTCCATCCAATCTATGGACTGACTGAACTGCACGTGAGTTCTTGATTTCTACTGCTTTAAGTAATACTTATTTATACTTAAGTATTTAAAATAAATTACTTGCAAATAAAAAATGATTCTTACGAAATTGATGAAACTGGTCACTAGTTATGGTTATTCCAATTTGTTTAAATATACATACACCCCACCCATCTTAAACCCTCAATTTCAAATAATTGCATTGAATTTTTCTACCAAAAATATTTACTGAAAACTTCATAAAAACTTTAAAAGCAGAAACAAATATAAATTTGAGATAATAAAATAACATTTTTTTGCTAATAGTTGTTGTTTATTTACAATTCTATGATTCTAGTAATCTTTTAGCACGTGACTTCTTTGTTCAGAATATTTTTTGATGATCCTCTACTAAATTAGAATTCTTTGTCAACTTTTTATTGTTTTCTGCACGTTAGATTTATCTCAAATCTTCGTAGAATATTTTATTTGGAAAGGTAATAAAAATGAATCGTAAATTACTTGGAGATACATAAGTAAGGATACATCTATACGGAATAATCTTGTAAATATTCGCGTTTATACACAAGATTATTGTGTTTATTTCATACTCGAATGTTTTCTACATTTTGCTTTCGTTTGCAGTAAAATTGTTTATACTGCTTTGAAAAGGTAAAGTTTAATGTTTTAGTTTTATACGAAAATTATTTCTTTAAAAACATTGTTTGATATCAAGAGTTTAATGTTTTCATATTTCGTTTTATAAACAGTATTTAATTTATTAAGCACATCGTAATAAAATAAAAGCGTTGTACATGCAAGGTTAATCGAAATATTATTTAGGAAAACAACAATGTATTTGAAAAGCGGAATACTTAAAACGCATGTATTTAAACACTCGTGAAATATGTATTTACTTAAACATTAACCACGTGTATATTATTTAACTACGAAAAATGAATACAAATAAACGACAATATATAAGAAAAGATATAGTTGAAATTAAAACGGGCTAAATATTATGACAATAAAAAATAAGCCTATGTGAAAGCTAAGACATTTCTAGCACACAGAAGTATTTTGGCATGATTCCCGGTGAGAACACAAAAAAAACCTTAAGTCTAAGGGTTCTGTGTTATTCACCACTACCGGGCCTTCTGGTCTTCTGGGCCTTCTGGCCTGTTGTGGTGCAAATAAAAACATATTAAATGCTCAGTAAAAATATGTTAAAATAATATTAACCGATTAACATTCAATAAATGATAGAAAACTAGCAGGAAACACTCGGATATTACTAACTGTTACACGCTTGAAAATTCGACCCTAAGGGTTTAATTTAATCAGCCTTACGGGCTTTGTTTTATCAGTCCTACGGACCTCAGCTAATTGGTCCTTCGGACCTCGATATGATTTATTTATTTACGGTTATATGAACCTTTTATATAATTACAAAAAAAACAGTAAAGAAAAATACAACGTAAAATATCATAATATTAAAAAAGAACAAAAACATCGAAAAAAGAATACAACACTAAAAAGTATTAATAATTCCAAAAAAATATTACGTTTCTAACAAATATAAATATTAAGCTAAATAAAAGAAAAGTAAATTAAAGAAAATAGCTTTTTGAAAAAAAAATATCAAGAAAAGAAAAAAATGTGCTATAAAAGGAAACTTAAAAAGTTCACATGATGGTATATATAAATATCAATACTAAATTTTTAAAAATAATTAAAAACACAAAAGTAAGGAATTAAAACAAAAGTAAACAAATCTTTGCTCACCTAATATGAAAAACCTTTGGAAAGAAGCTTCCGTTTATCATAAATGTTAAAATTCACAATTTGAAGTGAAGCACGGCTCTGAGTAAATATTTTTGTCTTCGCAGACGTTTAACATTTCCTTACGACGAATGTTTCTCGGAATCCTTCGAGAAAGCGACAGAAAGATATGCACTTAAGTCCTAACTAAGAAAAAAGTGTTAAAGAAAAAAGTGGAAGTCGAAAGGAATTGGACAAGAACAAATAAGAACTGTAGCGAGTTGACAGACAAAGTGGAAGAACTGAGTTTAAAAAACTTCTCTATTTTTCTTCCCTATATTTTTGATACAAACTCACATCAAACGGAAATAACTTTTTTTACCGTTCCAGGGCTTTTAACGGCTTGATCGTTTTGTTGGATTCACCGGAAAATGCATTAAAAGCTTCACGTGATACATTATGTAGCCTTTTATAATGGGATCAAAACATTTAAATACACATGAAGAGAAGCTACGGCACGAAAGGGTGGCGTTTATTCGAGGAATATTTAAACAAATTTTACCATCAATTAGTGGAATAAAAGGATCCGTGTCGGCCAAATGAATTGGTACAAAATGTGTAAAGTCATGGAAAGTAAAGTAAAGCATTACTATGAACATTGTTTCAAAAC
Source organism: Micrasema longulum (assembly GCF_059751315.1). Classification (NCBI taxonomy): domain Eukaryota; kingdom Metazoa; phylum Arthropoda; class Insecta; order Trichoptera; family Brachycentridae; genus Micrasema; species Micrasema longulum. The sequence continues at coordinate 112,891 of NW_028278772.1, forward strand.
TTAAACGTAGTCTAATTTCAGTTAAAAACATTAAAAACTTTTGCTTGAACCATAATTTTTTTTTAAATGCGGGATTATTGATCATAATTTCTGTATCCGCAACCAGTGGTGCATGGGGTACTGGATCAGTGCTCCAATTGCAGCGAATCTACTAAGGGTATGGTAATTAGTTTTAAGCTTCCCTGAAGTGTAAAACTACCTTTTAAACGAATACTTCATGTACACCCTGTCAACCCGCCAGCCAATGCGCCACCAGGAAGACTTAACTCAACTCGATTTTCTTTAGGATTTTTGCCTGAGAGTAGCCATCGAGTAGAAGCACTTGTCTAGATTTCACATTCAAAACTGTATATTTCATCCACTTGGACGCAGAACTAAATTAAAACGCACATTTTGCATCTTTAGAACAAAAACGAATTAAATAAAAAAAAACTTAAAATAAGTTAAGATTATAAAACGACTTCAATGAACTTTGTCCATCTTTCTGCATTTGAAAAAATGCAACATTCGGGTGCGAATAGGACAAAACCGTTACATCGGTCTCTTTGTTACTCAGAGAATTTAGATTCCATGTCAGTACGGAAGCGACGCTATTAGTGTTGTGTTTATATTACTGTGTGAAGGACGCAACGCCGACAAATCTATAGTGACCAAAAGCCGTTACTTAAAAAAATTAGCATTGTGATTGTTCCAAAATTTTGTTCCAATTTACCAATAGTTTTAGTGACTTACATAAGTTTATGTCATTTCGTGAATAAATAAAAACATGTATTTGGTGAGCTAATCTGACCTTATAAATGTCATTATCTTATTTATCAAAATGTATTTATTTGTTTGTTTGTTTTTTGTCAATCTAATAATGACTAATTAAATAAATTTCTTGTTTAAACTTATAATATTTTTTATATTTCGCTTTTTTTTCATAGATTCATAGCTGAATGCCTTATGTATAATTTTTTATTCCAAATTTAGTCCTTACTTTTAAAAATATGAAACAATCGAGGAAAGAATACGAAGGAGTTACAAATTACATTCTTCTTTTGCAGTTTCCTAAAAAGTAGATTTTTTTGAGTTGAGTCGTTTTCGTTCTAAAGGTGCGATTTCATATATAATTCATATGTTTCTTTAAAATACTTCATGGTTAATTAGGTTTCTTTACTATTATCCAAATACCTCTTAATATGCCATCGGGTAGACTCGACTCTTCCTAGAATGATCAGGCTGGTTAAAATAATTCAGGATCTGAATTATTTTGGATGTCAGTTAAATAATTTTTCAAATCAATTCTTAAAATTAGTAATTTTATTCAAAATTCAAATTTACATTAACTCGTGTATTTCCAATATTATTCAAAATCGTGATTGGTAACCCCCGCATTTACTTTTAGACCTAACATTAAAATAATTTACTCTTTCACTAGTCTAAAGATGTCAGTAACTACATAACCAGATTACTGATAAAATAATAGAATAAAATATGTGGTTAAAACTGAATGATCTATTTTTCTTCTTATGCGCTGTGACTCTTGAACAGGGCACAATGCCATTAAAAATACAGAATATTATTAATGTATCATTCCTTTTTTTACTGCTGGTATGAATATATGTTTATTTACTAATGGGAGATATGGTGAGCGGTGAAAGCGGGGGGGTCCGCTATATAAAAAATATTTAATGTAGTGATCGTGGGTCACCTTGCTGTCACTTCTTGCTGCGTTGCCAGCGGGTGCGGTACCCTACCGATACCACACCATATTGCATACAACTTGCATTTATCTTACTTCGGGTTTACCTACATAGATAGATGCAAGAAAAACTAATATTGGAAATACACATTATACTGTACTTTAAGCGATAATAGATAAATATTTATTTCAAACGTATACTTTATATTGTATTATTTTGTGCTATGCAAATGTAATTTGTTTTATTGCCAAATATAGATTTTATTTAAATAATTTATTTTAATTCGGTTCTACCAGAATAATATGTCAATAGAAACATTAGTTTTTTCAGATTTCCAATATAGGTTTTAAATTTTTCAACAAAATGTTAACCAAAAGGCGGACTGTAAATGAAAATCGAATTTCATTCAATTTTGTTATTGGGAAATATTTGAGAAGGGTTAGGAATATGGAATGAACCTTTAATATAATCTGAATGTTCTTCAATTTCTGGCACTAGATCACAAAATGAACTATAAAATGAGACAATGTTTTCCACGACGCGCGACGATTCCAACCACTTTTTATCCGATTTTATGTGAAGTCAAAAATGTTGTTTGGGTTTTGTTCTAAATTCGAATCTTCAAATTTTGAATATCTTCTATCTGGATGTTAGGTAGGTACCATAAGGATGGGTCAAAAGAAGGATGGGAACGAAAGGTAATCGACCAGGAATAGTATCGATAAATGCTGTTATTTACTTAACATACTCCCAGCCTTGAGGAACTATGATAGGTCCTCAAAATGAATGAACAAACAATAAAACGAAACTATCGAGATCCAGTCAATCAAGCCATGGTACCAATACCTGAAATAAAATGAAACAATACGAAACACGATATTTTTAATTACATATTGTGTTATACATTTGCTACGGTGTAAATGTTGACTGCAATGAATTTCCACTCCCAGAAGTACATTGTCATAGGTATAATTTTTACTGTCTCCAGTAATTTATATGTTATTTTTATTTTAAAAAAACATAGAATTTATGTAAAAAACAGTAAATGAATCCAGCTAAAGTTTTTCCGAAATATAATGATAGAGCATATTTTACAATGAATAGAAAAAAAATTATATGAAATAAGAAAAGAAAAGAAAAGCACTGTAAAAAGGTTGAGGATGAGAAAAACAAGTGGAGAGGTGGATAATGTGGAAGTTACACATTGTGTAAAATTGCCAACAAAATCAGCCAATTTTCAATTTATTTATTTTATTTACGTTTATGCACATTACGAAAATATTTCAATGCATACATAACACGTAAAAATTTATACTTAAATTTAAATAAACAAAGATGGGTAAACTTTTTAATTTTTGTAATTAAAAATTTTCATTGATAAACCATTACGAGTTATATACATAAAACAAAATATTTTTACTTTTAAAATTTACATTCTACTGTTAATAATAATATTTTTAACATCTTTTGTAAGGGTTGTCAAAGTCTTTGGTTTAGTTTTGTCTAGTAGATTATTGTATTATTTCAGTCCATGGTTTATTGGTTTCGATTGTCCTTTTTTCGTTTCAGAAGGTTGTATGTGATAGTTTTCTGATATTCTCGTATTGTGTTCATGTTTACTACAGTTTTTTTCCAGTTTTAATTCTTCGTCTACAATTACATCAATAGAAATACCCTGCAATTATAGAAAAAGGATGCTCTCTTCTCTGTACTTTTTTTAACTAATATGGAAGATGTCGATATCCAAAGAAATACGGTCTAGTAAAAACATTGCTCTTCCTACTGGCATAACCATCAGCAGGTTAGTTCTGCAAGCAGGAAGATAAAACGGCTTAAGCTGTCTATGTATAAGGTAATCATTAGGAACATAAAGAAAAATACTCTCTATTACACCTAAGTTGATCGTCATAAGACGGATTAGTCGGAAAAAATACATAAGCAAGTATGCATTTCTTATTTCCTCCAAACTATTGTACCCAAGCATTCCCAATATGAATTCAGACGGGTACAACCACGTATAGTATCCGCACTCTCTTAGTAAATGTGAAAATGTAAGAATGACAAGTCATAAGCACCGTACACGCCTAGACTATCAACATTTCCATCTCTTATATGTTCATAATTTCTGTTCTTATTTGTTATATCTTAGAGATATTGAAATTTTGACAAATTTAACATTTTGAAAGTCCAGGCAGTCTAGACTTTTAGACTGCCTACACTTCCATATTCCTTTCTCGAAAATGTTTTCCCTCTCTGTCGCAATAAATTTAGACCTAAATAACTCCCAAGGGAGGAAATTCAGCATGTCTTGAAATATTTGGACATAGTCAAAACATTACAGGTTAAGTAAAAAATATTTTTGATATTCATTTTTACACAGATGTGATCAATGGTTAAAAAATACTGGTTAATCTGGGTATTTTTAATTGTATAGGATACTAGCTGACCCGAAAGACGTTGTCCTACCCGAACGTTGGCTTGCCTTGGAAAAATACTTTTTATAAATAAATATTTACCGAGGTACTTATTCCAAAACTTAAAATTGTTGATATTTAAATATTAAATTTAAGTAGGTACTTGTTTATGGTTGAATTCCAAAACATAAAATAAATATTTTTTCATATATGGCATTCTTTTTGCAAACGTCATACTCCGGTCTTTTCACCAACAGAGGGGTGTACTTATTTGGGTATACGATTTTAAAAAATGTATTGAATTTAATAGTATTTTATTATTACCAAAAATCCAGTAAAAAGAAATAAATGGATTGAAATTATAAGGAATTTAAGGAAATAATCTAATTGAGATCCACAAATAACAAATGCTGCTTGTAAACATTCAAAAACAAACTTTTTTGATACCCAAAAAAACAAAAAATTTCCTTTGTCTATGCATTTCCTCGATGTAGATCGATGAATAAAATATTTACGCTTCTAACTTCTTTTTTACACATTAGATTAATGATTTTAATATTTACGAACACGCACAGTGCAAATATCTATATTTCTCTAAAAACCGCACGTAAATCGGTTTAGTAATTTAGAAGGAGTTCAGTGACATCACACCTACAGAGAAATTATAAATATAAAGATAACAGTTCTGTGGAATCTATTTCATAATTTAATTAACCATCGAGTCCCGTTCATCCGTCCAGAGTTCAGTTTTTTTCGCATACCGAACTTTATTTCTCATTTCTCCTGGACACGCGGCAGATAATATATATTTATTAACTGGTATCGAACAAATGAAAGATATTTTTCATTTAGCTCTCGTAGAGAATGTTTACAAAGCCGGCCATTTACTCCTAGATGACTATCTATACCTTTAATTGAAAGTAACAAGGTACAAGCGCCATTTGGCGCCCAATTTGTCGTTGCCCAGATTCCAGGGAAGGAAGTTTATAAAGTTGCAGCATTATCCACCGTATTCTCTCTCAATCCACTCTCACAAATGAAACCGAGCGGTGAACTTTTCGGGTTTTTTTCCTTTTTAGCCCATTCCGCCCGAACACAATCTGATTAAACTTCCAACCAGAGGTAAATGAATGAGATAGGGTTTCTGAAGAGCCGAGAAGGAAGTATACCAAAATTAGCGATCGGCAAGGAATGTTTTCTGTTTAACATAACAGATTCCTTCGGAAAGATTTTGAAAGAACATTCACAGACGAATTTTCAGTATAGTATGCCTCGGTGGATCAAATAAAATCTTCTGCATGCCTATGTTAATTTGTAAATTACAATGATGGAGTTCAGTGCTAGAGAAAAATGATTTTTTTTCTTACACGCAGTAAAAATTAGAGCATTTATTTGTTAAGAGAACTTTCTCGAAAGTGTATGAAAAAAAAAAAAAAATGGTTTCCATAAACATGAACTACTATGAATGACGTCTCGACTTCTGGAGCACACTGCATTGGTAGACCAATCGCAGCATATCTTGATCATTTTTTGTTACATGAATGTGAGATTATCAGTCTTACTCTTCAGGCGTCAGTGCAGGGACTATGAAATACTTTACTGAAAAAAAAACTTTAAAAAAAAAAATTCATGTCAACCATCTCGGGAATCGAACCCGAGACCTCTTGCATGCTAGGCAAACACGCTGAACATTACATAACGAGGCCAACTATTGATATAAAATATTGTTGTACGTTAAAAATATTCTGAATTATTATCTTTATCACGAAATTTTTATTAAAAAGTAAATAAATTGGATAAATAAAAGATAAAAATTTATTTTAAATAAAATGGAATTAATATAATAAAACTTTACCAGAAAAAATAAATGAGAAATTTCAATGTCTTAAAATAATAAAAATAATTGTTATTAGATTTAACTAAGCATAATTTATTTAGATTCATTTTTTTATATTTTGGTTTATCAGCGATTTTTCCAATTTTTGTATTTCTGAAATAACTCGGCGTGTGACGTCAGAGGCTTCTTATCTGTCAATTATTCTAACTGGTTCGTTTACGGTAAGCAAACTGGATATCCTTTACAGCTCTCATATCATTGGTTAGTTCATATGAACCTTTCAAGTCGTTCAAAGTAGTGCGTTATCATTTTAAAAAAATATTTTCGTACATTTTCCAGAAACTTTGCCGTACATTTAATGCTCCAATTTTTGCTGCGCACAAGAAATCATTTTTGTATCCTATTTCCCGTAGGGCTGATGTTCCTTATTGGCACCTACAGAATATTACTGTTCGATATTGTTATTAAAAAAATATTTTATATTTTTTAATAAATTATCTATTTCATGATACAATAATGTAAATACCTCGTTGGAGAGTAATGTGTGTAGGTACTGCATATTTATGTTTTTATTACTTATTTAGAATAACCGAAACAAACTCGGTAACTATAACTTATAGTGTAAAAAACATAAAACTTTTAATAACACTGTGCATCATAAGAAAATGTTATGATTCCTTTTTTAATAAGACAGCGCTTTGATCATAATAAGAGCCATAAAAGAAGATAGGCTCTAAAATAGTAAATACAATTTATGTAAGAGCAAAATAACGCAAAGTAAATAATCATTAAGTAGGCGCTGGAAAAAATCCGAGGCAATTTTATCTTCGTTTAACTTGCCTGGCCGCTGCGTTGGCTTCAACCTTAAGTAATCCAGACAATAAATTCGGTAATCGAGGTTAGCTCGTAGGGGAAACTTTCAAATGAGATCACTAAATTTAGCGGAGATAAAGCAGTTGTAACTTAGCTCTGGAAGATTCTTTTATATCATATTTATTCCGGCATAATTATGTGCATGAATCCATTAAAAAGCAATTATCGAGGACTATTTTTTCAAAACGAGCTCTTTGCCTTTTGTTTTGATTTGGCTTGTTTGGCTTGTTTAGGTTTTTATTTAATAAATTTAAAACCAGCAGTATTTTATATAAATAAAAATATATATGTTGTTTTTTATACTAGCGTTCTTATGATTAACTTAAATTTTTCGATGTTTGGTGGCCATTTTCAACAACAACAAAAACAACAAACCATCGCGCCGTTTCTCCGTAAGGGTAGGCAGAGAGAATAGAACGCCACATCACTCTATCTTTGAATACAAATCTCGCTTCTCCTACATTCATACATCTTTTCATGCACGCGCGTCGATTATTCCGACTTTTGACATGTCCATCTTCAAGTATTTGTTGGATTTGGTCATGCCATGTCTTTCTCGATCTACCTCTATTTCTGCATCCATCAACATTCGCATTGTAAATATTCTTAGCCGTTCTTTTGCTGTTCATTCCTTCTACATGTCCAAACCAGCGCAGGGCTCCTGTCTTGATTTTGTCGATAATGCTTGCCTCAGCCTTACACGAGTTGTAAATACCTTACTGTAAAAAACGGAAATCAAGTTGGAGTAGAGTGGGGTTCGAACTTCGGACCTTTGATCCGGGAGTCCGAGACACTAGCCACGGGACCACAACCCGATTCTATAAGTTTGTCTAAAGTCCATTGATTTTAACCACAACGTTTAAATACAAATAGCATTTTAGAATTATGTCGAAGAAAAAAATTCTGAAGAGTATTTTACACTGAATAGGAAGTATTTTACAACTAAAAAAATAGTTTTGTACAAAAATATACAGAGGTAGGTATAAAAATAATATGCTGCTTTGTGGTTCTGGTCGGGACCACAATCCGATACAAATATATGGATATACTTAAATCGTATGGATGAAAATAAATATTAAAAATTACATTAGACTCCGGCTTTACCAAAGTCTTTCATTTTTTCCCATTAGTCATAACTCCTTATTTGCTTTTTATTTATTTCTGCTTTGGAGATAAAGAGGATTGTATTTTTGTGAAAAAAGTGACACAACTAAATTCGATACTACTATTTATACACGGTCGACATTTATAAGAGCATTTCGTACTTCCATCAGTGGAGTGTAAATTACGTGTATTCTGATAACATTTTACAGTATCACTATCACGAACAAACTTAATAATTTGTGTTTGTTGGATCAGAAAATCAAAATGACCGCTTCGGGTACAAAGGATCTCATTTCCGAATACTGTCGAAACCAAGTGTAAGTGGTAGTACTACTTGACAACAATGATGTTTATACTTTTCTATTGATTTGAAATATTCTTTAAGCCATAAAAGTATGTTTTTGTTGGATGTTTTTGAAGTATTTTTTTTGGCTAATGAAGTTATTTTATAGTTATTATTACCTTCTTTACGTTTTTAAAAGCCACTTTAAAATTATCGAGGCTCAATTTTTTAATAAAAGGGTTATGTGGTTTGTCTTATTTATTCAATTATTTGTGAATATTCTGAATGATTCACTGGGTTCTAGAACGAGCCACTGTTGATTTATTTGTGATCCATTGTACCCGATCAAGAGTATATAGTGAATCGTTTCCCATTTTAATAAAACCGTCGAAAATCTTAATATTTTTAGTAAATCTTAAAAAAAACAATAAAAACCAAAAAACGATAATTGATCTACGGTGATACCAAATTTCGGCTTCAGATTTCAAACCAGATTTCAGATTTCAAACCATTACAAAATTACAGTTTTGCTAAACTTAATCTACTATTGACACATTGACCCTATATAAAAATATAAGAAAACAAATTATACAAATGAAAATTATTTTTATAAATTCTTGCAAATATCCAACTTTTTTCAAAATTACGTAATTTTAAAATGGATCACGAATGCATTTTAAGGCAATTATCGAGTTTTGAGAAGCATATCAATTTTGCGAGTAGTATAAATTTCCAAAATACCATCTATTTGTACTACGTGTTTATAAATATAAAAGAAAATGAAAAGCATAAAATGAGATTACTTTTAGGCTTTTATAAGGTGATTCTTTTTTAAATAACGATTGTTCACGCGGTTTGATGCGAATCACAAAAATTTTTCTCCCGAAAAATTCAAATTTCAGCGAATAGCGTGATTTGAAAAAATGATCCTCAATTATATTATTTAACGCGGTAAATTAATGGAGAGAGATCAACCACGTAATTATATTCACATTACAGTGCAATTTTACGAACGCTGTTTTTAAATATCACTCACGAAACTCGAAATGACTTCATTAGCACTTTAAGATCATTATCCATTAAAACTTAAACCTTTTTTGGTGATACAACTACAAAACTAACACATTTTCTTAAAATTATATCTTTTCGTTTATACGTTAATGGTACAAATATTGTGTGAAGTTCATTCGACAATTTTAAAAAAATCTGAAATTTAACAGAGGTTCATTTGTGACGGAGAAAACAATATTTTTATGATTTGTGACTAAAAATATCATAGGTGTAGCACATTTAATCTGAATGGATTTGTAAAATACTTCAAATTAATATCAATATATTATTGATTCTGCCATTTTTAGATAAAAAAAATACGTTTGACCCTACAAGAATATTTTTTTTTATCGCTTGGCGCACGCGCTTGGTATTCGCAAAATGTGGCTGGCTCTTAAAAAAATTATTTATAAAGCAAAAGTAAGCAAATTTTTTTTTTTTTTAATTTATTGAAAAAAATTAACATATTCTAGATCGCGCTAAACTAATAAAAATAACAAAAAGGGACCCTAAAATAAAATATAAACACATAAATTAAACTATAAGTACTAAACATAAAAAAAAATAATGGGGATTTATAAAAAAAAGGAAAAATAAAGTTCAATACATCTTTCACTTTAAAGTTTTGATTTTCGATAAAAAAGTCCTTTAATCTTATGCTTCATTGCTTGAAACTGGTTGAGTTATTTACCTGGGCGGAAAGATTGTTAAACAGTCTTAATAAAGTAAATTCTGTTGTTTTGCTTCCATAGAAATTTTGTGCTCTTGACTTTACCAGTTTTATGGCTGAAATAGACATCGAAATCGCGTTTTAATTAAATTTTATTTATAAACTTTCTTGTACATCAAACTTGACGTACCTACGCGTTGGTTAAAAATCATTATTAATTCATTGTAGAAAAATTCACAATATTATTTAATTCGAAATTCTTTAAATACATTGAAGAGTACATGTTTTAGTGTTTTTTCAATTTATTATAATATACTTTTTATAATTAGAACAAAAATACCTAAAGAAACATTTTTTTTAAGGTTTCCTACAAAACAAAATAAAATAATGTAAACAGAAAGAAGAAGTGTAGTGTCCATTTCAGAACTGTAACCTCGATTGATTTAACAAAAGTTAGTTAAGGCTGTAGTCTGGTAAAACGAACGCAAAATTAGGAAATCATACGATTTTGCCATTTTAAAACGAATGTTTGTTAAAAATCGCCCAATAAAAAAAAATAAAAATTATATATTAGATAAAAACAATATTTTTTATAGGTATTTCTATCAAAAAATGTACTTCAAAGTTTCATATAACTAAAATATAGTTACTTTTAGACCGGCAGATTACGCCATTTCAAATTTAGACTAAGCTTATTAATCTGGGATCTCAATAAAGACTAAGTATTGAACTTAAATTTTAAAAAATGATTTGTAGATAATAAATTTAAAAAGGAGATGGCCGCGGCAGAATCTTATTTTTTTGTTTTTGAAAAGAAATATAAGCATTTTAAATAACATAAATTTTTGTAAATTTTTCCTTTATTTCTACGTAAATTATGCAATCATTAATACCATAAAAATTTTTAAAATATTGAATTAATTTAGTTAAAACCTTTTTTTATAGAACTGTATTTTTTTCATATTTTATATTTATATTTATGCATAATTACTTTTAGACCGGCAGATTACGCCATTTCAAATTTAGACTAAGCTTATTAATCTGGGATCTCAATAAAGACTAAGTATTGAACTTAAATTTTTAATAATGATTTGTAGATAATAAATTTAAAAAGGAGATGGCCGCGGCAGAATCTTATTTTTTTGTTTTTGAAAAGAAATATAAGCATTTTAAATCACATAATTTTTTCCTTTATTTCAACGTAAAATTATGCAATCAGTAATACCATAAAAAAATTAAAAATATTGAAATAGTTTAGTTAAAACCTTTTTTTATAGAACTGTATTTTTTTATTTTTTTTCAATACGATAATTCTAGTTGTAATATTCAATTTTAAACAATGTCTTATTTGGATTTTTATTACATTCAGATCGGCCCTCAGAGCGGCCGCAGACGGACGTGTTTTCTGTGCTCAAAATTTTAATGCCTTTTTCAAAACCAAATTTAGTTCGAAACATATATTTTTTGTGTTCCTTCTTACACAATTTAAACCAGGATCAAAACCAAGTTATTTTTTGAATGAATAGTTTGTTCGAATTTGATAAATCATTCAAAAATGTAATTTCACGTCATATTCAAATAACCATTAACGGCGTCATTTTACCCGTACACAAAAACGGTCAAATTGCACATTTATCTAGGACATACCAGCACTCGGTAGGTACTATGTACAAAAGTGTACACTAAACAGCCATATAATTATTACAATGTCGTGAACGCAGCCAACTTCATTGTGATTGTTTGACGTTTTGCTCACGTTTTGCTTAGCCGGCCACTCAGACTAATAATATTTTCTATCAATCAGAATTACTTTATTATAGAAATCAAAGACGAGTGATACTTTAATCCATAAATTTGGAATATTTAGTGACCGATGTTATCATAACAATGCCGAAAAAACCATATGCTTTAGTCCCAAAACGAAAACTAAATCAATCCCAATTTCCAAAGGAGAAATGCAATGTAAGTTGGATTTGATTAATTTATTAGTATTAAAATTTAGAATACAAAGGACAGACATTTGATTTACATAAATAATTGTATCACCATTACAAATAAATGTAACAGTTTATTATTTGCTTATTTTAGGATTCAAAAAAGCTCAAATTAACTAAGGCCTGTGGAGAATACACTGTAAGTTATTGTCTTATTTACTTAGATAAATAAAATTCCTACAACATTTTACAAAACAATACTAAATGTACAAATAAGTTTGAATTTGGTAATGAATCCCTAAATAAAACACGTTTATTGGATTTTTATTTTACTTTATTTGTTTAAAAAGACCAGAGTTTATATTGTGACGCATTCCGTCGTTTGAAAATGTCCTAACAAGACGAAACGCGTCTCAGTATACACTCTTATATATTTAAAAACATAAAGTACAATAATTAATTAAGTAATAAAGTACAAAGAATTCTACCAATTGTCTGCATTCACAATAAAAAAGTACAAATAATAATTATTATAACCCTTATTTTCTAAATATTGACTATCAATAAGTAGGGTTATATTTGCCTTTTGGGTAATATGCAAATTGAAATGTTTTAGGGTGTTCCAGCGAAATGTCTTTCAACTGATATTCTAGAAGATGACGGTTGTCAGGTTAGTATTCATATCGAAGTAGGAATATTTTAAGTATTTACATTAAAATAGCTAATGAGATCTAAATTGGATTATGATTATTAATTAATCTGTATTATTTCAGGCGAAACAGCTAGTTCCAGAACTGCTAGCACAGCCATTACACCCCTTTCAGTTGGAAGGCAGGAGAGTTGTGGACATCCAGGAATTTTCCACTAAAATCCAGGAAATATTTTCTCATTCTTCCATGTTTGATTGCAAAGGAACGAATATGGTGATTGTGGATGAAAAGTTGCATGGCTTTAATTCTATATTAAATTTAAAATGTAATATGTGTGGATTATGTTTTTCTGTAAATTGTTGCGAGGACAGATCGAATGAAATGAGTTTAAATGAATCGTTTGTGTCTGGAATATCGAGTATCGGTTCTGGATATAGTGGTTTGCAAGAGTTGACTGCTGCTGTTGGATTCATATATTGTGGGCATACAAGAGAAATTGACCAAGTGACAAAATCAATAATGTTCAGGGGAGCCATTTTACTGTTTTTCTAGAGTTCAATTGCTTCTCAAAGATCAGACAGTAGGTGGTTGATAATTGTACATTATATGAACGGTAATTTCAACTTTAATTTAAAGCATAAACGTATTTAAAAATCATTATCACTTTTTAATAAAATTAAAAATTGAAAAACTTAGTCAATTTTGCCTGTAAAATTTGTTATGAAATTTTGCAGATAAACATTTTTGTTTCGTTCATTGAAGGAGCTAGTACTTTAGTTTATTTTATTTTATAAAAATAAATAATGTTTTTGGGATTTTTCTAATTTATAAAGGGTTAATAAGCACAGAAATACAAAATAAATGAAAAAGAACAAATAATTAAGAAGTGTTTTGTAATAATCTAAAGAATAAATTTTATTAACCTGTCCGGGAGTATGGCCGTACATGGTCGTCCAAACAAAATTTTCATCAATGGAGTATGGGCGTACATGTACGTCCGATTATTTTCAGAAATATTATTTGGGCTTGTAAAACCGATGGTTGACAACCCATGAAATAAAACATCGATAATTTTGAAATAAATCATATTTACTGGTATAATTTATTATTTTTATTCAAGAAAATATGTTGCTTATAGCATTGACAATGATATAAAATTATAAAAAGTAAAAAAAAAACATGAAAAAAAAACTCACTCCCCAGATACAGTTTTGTCGGCAGAAACTCACTCCCGGACAGGTTAATGAACATAAAAATAAACATATCTGTCAAATACAAAACGTTTACTTACTTATTAACTACTAACTCTAACTAACTCTTCACTTGTGACATCTACCTACATGTAAAATGTTACTTGGTCAATTCTTTGGGTCTTAAATTTACTAATGAAAGTGACGATGTGTGTTGGTCAGTTTTACTTGTCAAAAATCTGTGAGCTTCTATCAAATGGTCACATATTTTAAATTTTTTTTTGGAAGGTCGGATTGACTTGGCATTTTTACCAGTCATGCATTATGCTAATAAGATGTCAAAAAGTCAATAATCTCAATTTCGTCATTTTTGCATATAGTCACTTTTACTTGTATAACCACGATATATAACAACTTACCGACTTCCCGATTTTCACTATAATCGGTGCATGTCCAAGTTTTTAACAGCAAGTGTCCCATCCGCACGTTTGTTTTATATATTTGTGCAACTACTTGATAAAGACGTATATTGGGATTGGGATTTGCACGTTAGCGTAATAAGGGCACCTGACAAAGAAAAGGGTACCACGTCTCGAGGCCGGTAGACACAGAAAAGACTATGTGGTAAAATATAAATATTTAATATCGTTTATTGAAATTTTTGAGACCAAAGTTAATGTTTTCAATGTTTATGCCTTTTTACAACTTCAGCCAATTTTTAAAAATTTGTTTTAATGTGTTTTCAACTAATTTCATGGGTCTAACAAAATGATTGCACCAATAAACGTTTGCAGTTCAAATATTTTTGTTAGAATAATGTAAAAGATCTACCTAATTAGGAAGTTCAGTGTCTTTTAATTTTTTTTATTTGTTAATAGATTATTAAACTAAGCCGATTTGATTTATTTTTTACCTATTGTATTATCAGCGCATTGATTTTTTGAAGTTTTGTATTTCTGAAATAACTCCGCGTGTGACGTCAGGGGTTGTTCTCTGTTAGTTTTTCCCATTTATCCATTTACGGTAAGCCGACTGGATATCCTTCACAGCTGTCACATCATTGGTTGGTTCATATGAACCAGTGACGTCAACAAAAGTCGTGCGTTTTAAAAAAAATATTTTTAATGTTTTTTTTTGTACATTTTCAAGAAACTTTGCCGTACGATTCAATGCTCTAATTTTTACAGAGCGTAAGAAAATATTTTTTGTATCCAATTCTCCATAGGGCTGAAGTTTATCATTGATTAAAAATACGTCAACACTTATTAAACGACTTTATCCATAATAACTGTGGTTTGAAACTTGAGTCCCAAAACCAGTCGATATGTTTTGTACTTAATTTTGCATGATAATTTTTATCTTTCGGGAGCGTTTGTGTTCGAGGCAGTGAAAAATCACCCCAGTAGGAATATATTATGCACAACACATAAGCTAGATAATCTCCTAGTCTTTAGTCTTTATTGCTGAAAAGTCATCTGTCTTCGTTTTCGACCCTTCAGTACTGACACTCACCACCCACTACGCGTTGCTGCTAAACCGTTTCATCAAATAGCAATAAAACTAATATAATCTTTACAACAGTATATTTATTTTATTTATTAATGTTTTTTCTCAATTTCATTTTTTATTTTATTTGTTTAAAAACGTGTAAAATATTTACTTATAGTATATTTTATTTACGGAATTTTATTGTAAATAAAAAAAACTGTAATTTAAAAAAAAAAAAAATTCTAAATTGACTTATATCATATACGTGAAAGCGTGTTTGTTTGTTTTGTTTCCTTAACATCTCAAAGGAATAACCGATTGACATTTTTTGCATTAGGATAGCTGAAGAGGTGAGAAATAAAATAGGATACCTATTTTTTATCACGAATTAAAAGGAAATCAATAAATAAATATGCATTTATCAATAATGAGCATCATTATTTGAAAATGAGTAGGAGGTACGGTAGGATGTAAAAAGGAATTAAGTTTGTTTTAATTTAAAAAATTGACTTGACTTAGCAGTTTTATTGTATTTACTCACCATTTTGATAATAATTAACTATTCAAAATTTGTCTACCTAATTATTGCAGTAGTTACAGTTAAAATAACAGTATATTATCTGTTATCGGATAGTAATGAGGTAACAGTTACTTAACTGATACAATTCAAATTAATGCTGTTGTTAATGTGTTGCATGTGGTTACTTAGGAGAACTAAATGGACAATTTGTTTATGATAATGGTCGATTAATATTAATTTTGGATACATTATCCTTATTATCTTATAACAGAAGTAATTCATAGGGTAGCGAATGAATAAAACGTGTGAAGGGTTCTTACGAGAACATTTCAATTTTTTGCATCACCACTCCTGTAAAAAAAAAAATACTGTGGACTTGGGACTTGATTTGGAGGTTACTTTTAACGAGTTGCAAATAACTCGCTATTAGAAAATGTGAATTTAGTAGAAAAACGCTTTTGAATTAATATTTTTGGTCAACTTTGCTATGAATCGATTTTGGAACCTCGTGTCTGGCGAACAACGCATTAACCTATATTTTATTAATGTCTGCGATCCATCATCCCAAGCTTATTGTCTTCTCTGTTTTTTTTTGTATATTTACCGTCTAAAATAAAGATTTTTTTTAAATATTATTTTAGTGTAAGTAAACCAAGGGGATTTTTTTATGGATTTGAAATGCTTTTTAGTCACAATGCTAATTTTATCTATACATTTGTAATTAATTCATCCAAAAAATATTACATCTCGAAATGTGATGCGGAGATGCGTATAGACAGAACTGTGTATTAAATAACCCGGTATCAATTATTTATGACCGTTCCGACGAAAACTCATTACCAAGATGTTAGGGAAGAACAAATTACTCGTGAGAACCCAATAATTTACAGTGTTATATTTTTGAGCGTTATTATGAACACAAAAACATGTTAATCGAGTAAAAAATCTATCACTCGGTGATTTCGTGAGGTCTAACTAATCTAACTAACGCCATCTTCAAATAATGGTGTAAAATATTTATGTGTATTTTTTTTTTAATTTTTGGAGTTAACATCATAGGTTTTATAAATTTGTGCCTACAGTTTATACCTGCAATATAAACATTTTAATTCAATACATATTTTAATTAAATTACAAAGTGTGATAAAAAGTTTTGCTTAAAAATGTAATCAATCAGACAATGAGAAAGCTTCAATTCGACCACTATCATTTCCTTGTAAGCATTCTAGTATCCGTAAAAAAATAATTATTTCTTGACTTCGCATAAATTATTATATGTTTTATTATTTTATCAACAAGTGACTTACAAGTATGATTAAAAATCATCAATCATAAATATAGAAAATTAAGACTGAAATTATTTTTATAAAACCATAAATTTCAACTAAATGCAATGAGAGTTAAAACAATCATTTTAATGAATATGTTTCCAGACATAATAATGTTAACTTTCCGAGCATCAGGTGCTGTTGGATTCTTCATTTCTATATTCCTACTCATGTGAAACGGTAGAACATTCTAGAAATGTAGAAATATTTCTAGTGTAGATAAGACTGTTCCACGCATTCAGTGTTTATCAGTAGCACCTATCATAATATTCGCGCTAGTAACGAGAGTTGTATTTCATTTAAATTTACTTTTATCTTCTGTTGTACGAAAGGCACTTCGTTATGAAATAAATTATACAGCTCTTTAAGTTCAACTACCAGCCAAGGTATTAAATAATAACGTTTATGTATTCAGTTGTTTCAACTTGCAAATAAATATTTATCATAACAACGATTTTCAAAACGATTAGGTTCTTGATGTTTTTTGTTGATATTTCTTGATAAAACTCCATAGTTAATGATTTTGATAAAATAATGAATAAAGTTATCAATAAAACTTATTGGTTAAATTTTACTTTTTTGTAATTTTGACCAACAAGCGCATTCGTTTAAGTAGGCATCTTCGTAGGTAGGTCATCACCTAAGTAGGCATCCTGTTAGAAATAGTATTAGGATCTGATTTTACAGAGAGGGGTTAATACTTTTTTGGCTCAAAGGCAGCAATACTATATAGGCTCGAGGATATAAACCTTATCCCAGATTCATGGAAATGTGGTGGGATTACCAGGCTGAGGAAGGTGTTGACTGCATTTTTAATCTGTTTCGATCGGAGGGAGTCAGAGAAATGTAGAAAATGTCCGATATAGGAGGACGTAAGCTGATTTCTTGTTTTACTAGTAATGTCTTAGGACTTAGGATATAAAGATTTTGGTATTATTTATGTTTTCATTGTATATTTATTATTTACTTTTAAAACGGAAAATGCGCACATAATAATGAAATTGTAATTACTTTTTAATATTATTATAAAATACATATGTACTTTTCTGCCTTAGAACGAGGAAGCTATCCCTAGTTAGGCAGTTTTGATGAACCACTAGCAAAAGTAAAATATATATACGTAAAAATATATATATTAATATATGTAACATTTACTGCTTAATCAATTTGTTGTATAAATAATAATAAAAAAAAAAAGCCAAAAACGTTGTATCAGTCTTAAAGGTGCCCACTTAGGCGAAAGCGCTCGTTGGTCAAAATAACAAAAAAGTAAACTAAACCACGAAGTTTTATTGATAACTTTATTTATAATTTTATCAAATCATTGATAAAGTTCCAACCGGTTAATTGCATAAAACAACTAACCTTCGAATATAATTTAATTCGTTACAATTTTGATCTTCTTTGTATATTCTTACATTGATGATTGTCGGTTTTATTTTTCTAGAATATTTTATTTTTCTTTAATTTTAAATGATAAACGATGCCCGCAGCTAAAAAAAAAACAGCTTCCGGGCTTAATTCCTAATGAGAACAAAAAAATTGAATGTGATTTTTTTCTCTAGCCTGGGTGTTCTATGCTGTAATTCGCTATTGTATTTGGGTATTTTGGTCTGTTGTGTTGTAAAAAAAAAGTGATTGATATTCTATATAATATGATGCTAAAGTAATTTTTATTTTGTTATTTATGTATTTTATTTAACTTTTATATTTTAGAAATTATTAGATTTTTTAAAATTAACACTGGGTCTCAAACCAATAATAACTTAACAAAATTTATTATGCATGACGTGTTTTATGAAAATATACATTTGTTCAAGCATAAGATTATTTTTATTAAACTTTTAAAATTTGTTTTAAATATCACTTAAGACAAACGAAACTAGCTTTAAAACAAACACGCAAGCCAGAATAAAACAAAAAACTAACCTTTTACGAACTTTATATGCACTACGACATAAGCAATAAAAAAATATAGACCCACCAGTAAACTTGACGCTCTTCAATTTTGGTAGGTACGCGAGTAAAAGTAACTTGGACTATGTCGTTTTTGCCAGTCTTTTTATTATGATATACTAGCGGACTTGACAGACGTTGTCCTGCCCGATCGTTGGCTTGCCTGGTATTAGCTGGTTGGACAAACTTTTTTCGTGAATAAGAACACACTTCATGAATTTTTGCTTTTTTAAGCTATTTATAAATAGGTAATAAGGGTTCGTTTTTTGTTTTATCGTCTCAATTGATTAACTAAGAAGCCTCGTCACGCTCAAATCATAATCATGCAAAAATTACTATTCTACTGCCACAATCCATGGAGAAAATACGCGAGTTTGTGTGAATGAAGAAAAGTCAGGAAACGTTTTACCCCGAACATTCTTAAACTATGACACTCAAGTCAAGACCAACGAGAAATTTAATCATTCTTCAACCGTCAGCTGTGTTTTGACGTGAACTTGAAATTTAATTCGAAAACAAAATTAACTAAAAGAAAAATTACTAATTGTGTCGTGAAAACGTGCAAAAACTGTTTGGATAAGAGGAAAAATACCTTTCATTGATAAATCGGCCTTGGTACTTGTTTATGATTGAATTCCAAAACAAAAAATAATTAGTTTTTAAAGATAGACTTTTTTCCAAATGTAAAACTCTGCGCTACAGTTGTGCATTTTGTGTATGAATTCGTTTTCGAAAATGTATGTTTATTAAAAAATGTATGAAATATCAGTTCAAATTATTTAAGATTTTCTAAAAATCCATTTAAACTAAATTGATATGTAAAAATTAAGAAATTCTAAGGAAATTAATAAATTCAGTATCTAATAAAAATAATTCATGTTTGTAACCGTTAAATACAAACTTTTCTAATATGCAAAAATATGTATTCGCTCCTTACTTGTTTTCTGTTTAACACATAAAGTATATAATTTACAAACCCAATTCACGTAAATTGTATTATTTTGCAACACATCTCATGTTAATTGGTATAGTAGTTGTTAAGTTTATAAAGGACAAACATATTTTTACATATAAGGGTACTACTTGCAAACCCGGCAAAATCAAAAATTTTAAAAAGTGATATGTTTATTGAAACTTATTCAGAACACATTTTTTACCATAATTTTGATATTGTTTGTTAAAAAATACGGCTTAATTTATAAGACTTGACTTTTCAATTATCGGCTTTGTTGCAAGCATGGCAACCTGTACTTGAATATTGCAAAGTTGGTAGTGTATACAATTATTTTTTTTATTTCACGATTGTTTCTTGACATAATCATGTTCATGTCATCACAGCTTACGTATAAAATATTTACTGATTAAAGTTAAAAAAAAGAGTTTAAAAAAATTGGAATTAAGTATTGTATCAGTTTTTTTAGATTCGCTCAAAATAAAGAAAGATGGATTTTGCCAGGTTGGCAAGTAGTACTCTCATAAAAAGATTTAGTTTCTATAAGTAACATGTAAACAATATAACTATTCATATACGTTTGTACCCTATACTATAAATTATATAGCTTCGTTTTCATGAAACACCATCTGTAGGGCCTCTCATTTAATGAAAAAAATATCATATATATACATAATTGTCTTCTAGTATTACAAATAGTTAAATAGCCTTTCTTACTTTTACGCAGGAGAGAGGACTTATTACTTTTATTGTTTAAAAGTTTATGTAATTTTTTTTTTTAATAAATTAAAATTAAACATGCTTATATCCCCGTTATAATAACCGAACACAAAGATTCTGTGTACATCGGTGTATATTTTATTCTGTGTATTCTATGTGAAAATCTAACACAGTATAATAGCATCCCTCTAACGAAAGCCTCATCGTATTTAGTTATCTAAACATTACAACGCTTCTGATACAATCTCGATAGCGACTCATTAATTGCTGTAATTTTCCAAGACTTAATAAATATTCAAAAATGATCTTGCTGAATATTAATTCTTCCGGCGAGTATTTTAATCGCAGGAATCATCAACACATGGCAAATCGGTAGCGGATGTTGGTAGTTAGTAATTACCTGTTGCCTATCTCAAGCTGTAATTAACAATCATTCGAAAGTGTGCAATAATTTATTGAGGTGTAAATTATAGGTTTCGTTTTGTATTCGATTCTTTGAATGTCAACAGTGTGATTTTGCATAGTCACATAATAAAACCGCTTTTTTATTTGCACATTTGACGCAAAGTAAATTTCAGTCAGTTTAATGTCAGGTTATTATTTTTGATTTTCTATTAACAATTTCATAAAGTGAAACTTTCAAAAAAAAAGACCAACTCTTGTGCTTGGAGAGTGACTTACACTGTGTGGTGGTTGTTTATTTATAAGAATTTTTATAATTTTAAATACGAGTACATGAGAAAAAAATAAAAACATATATAAAGATGTATAAAGAAAAAACATAAAACAATAATACATTCATACTATTTAAAATAAAGTGTAGTTTTTACAAGTGTTCAAAAAATTTCTTAAGATTTACTTTAAATGTATTTATTAATATATTATTGTTAATAGTTTTTAGTTCATTGGGGAGATTTTTATAAGTTTTTACACTTTTGAAGACAAAGCTATTTTGACCATGACTTGTGTGGAATTTAGGAATTTTAATATTATGTTGGTATATGAGTGACTTATTAATCTCAAATTGCTCTATTTTTTCATTTTTATAAATTTGGACAGTAGAATTTATTTTATAAAGAGTGTTTACTGTATGAACCTTAAATATTTTATATAGACTTTCCGTATTAACTTTCAATTATTTTATTTTGCTTAGATCTATGAAAATAAAAGCAATAAGTTTAAAACAATATTTAAAAAACCAATTTGTACATGTATCTTTACTTATACTCCTCTTACTAACGCGTAGATTTAAAAAATGCATGCATATAATATTATGTATAAATCTGCAATTTATTTTCTCAAATCAATCGGTGAATCGGTGAATTACGGCACAGAATATCCTAGTTGAAAAAAAGTACGTTTGTTCTCATCAGGAATCAAACCCGGAACCTTCCGTGCGCTTAATAATTGTTCTTGCCATTACACCACGGAGGCCGTCTATGTATATTTTTAGTAAATTTACGTATATAAAGTGTTTAATAAATAAATACCTGCGCTATTATCTATGCGTAAAATAAAACCCGGACCCTAAAGGAGTGTTTTAGACTCGATGGTGGCTCTCAAAAAAGAAAATCCTAAAAACGGAAATCAAGTGAATGGAGTCCACTTCGGAATGTAGTGATTAGCGTGTTTATCTGTCACATATTTGAATTTTTAAGTCAAATTCATGGAGGGGAGGGGGTGAGTTCAATATCAATATTTATTTTAAAGGTTTTTAAGACTGCAATACTTCATTGTTTCTGAACTGGCGCCTGAAGAGTAAGACTGATAACTTTACTTTCGTGTAACAGATTATCAAAATATCTTGCATTTGGTTCACTAATACAACAGTGCTCTATGTACTGCTTGGTGCCGAAAGGAGAATGACAATGTTGAGATATTAGAATTAAAAATAGGCTTTAGACTTTTTTATGTATTTTTTTAGTTTGTAATTAATAGTTTATAGGTTACTTGAAATAAATTTAATAATGACTCTTATGCATTACAAAGTTCAAACATAAAAATACTAATGAACTACTAAACAAAAATGTTTATCTTTTGATACATGTTTTAAGGGTTAATATTTAAATAAATATTTTTATATTCTTTTGTCGTAACAGATTGATTGCTTCTAGAATGGTAAACGTTAGATATTCAGTATCTTTTTCAATATAATCAAGGACCAGTGAAGACAAATCGTCGACAAAATCGACACCATTTCCTCCACAGTCAAATCGAATCGATTCCTCGGATAATGTAAGGCATTTCAACTAAACATGTATCCTTATAACACTGAGGTCTGATTCGTGCAAGAAAATAAATCAATGCAAACTGTTAAGATTTGAATCCGCGCAGAAGGGATGCTTCAGTACAACGCCTGCGACTAGATATTTCTTGTATTTTTTGCAAAAGGGAGGCTCTGTACCTATCTCTCCCCTTCACTTTGGTCGAGCCTTATAAGCGATGAGATTCAATTTATGAAGACGCTTAGTAATAATGATACAGAGACGCCAAAGTCTTGTTGTAGACTTTTGTATTTTAGAAATACTATTTTATCGCATTGTGGTAACTACTTTGACTTTGAAATCTGATTAAACAAATCGATTTTGAATGAGGCAAAATAAAATAAAGGCAGCTTAGAGCAGTAAGAGCGATTATGATAAATGAAGATAGGTAAGTATAATTTGGTATCCTTTCATA